>NC_052474.1:10539165-10705454 GCF_009730915.1 Dioscorea cayenensis subsp. rotundata
AGCTTGCTGCGACATTATTGCTCATATACAAATTAATGAACCATTACGCCATTAAAGCGGAATAAATGACATTACTGATGAATGACATCATGTATTTCGCCTTCTTTCACGAATACGAACTCGCACTCGGGTTCTCCTTGGCCTTGCATGCACTTTGTTGGTCCAGAATAGGCCGATGATAGGGGCCGAGCACGCGAGGTTCATTGAAGTCATTAATAATACGGTGATTTCCTGAGGGCTTGAGGCTTCCACAAAATGCAGAAATTGGTTGGTGTGTGATTAAGACACTTACAACATCACGAGTAGAATTTAAACAATAAATTTAGAAAAATGCTACTAATTTAGCAATTGGGAGATTAGCAAATTGAGAAAGCGATGAGAGATAGATCATCTTAGCGATATACATACACACATTAAGCCATATACTTGAGAAATTGTTGAGATCCAACTAGATCTAGAAACTAATTAGCATTCTATGAGGTACAAATCCTCTTGTGCGGATGGGATTTGTCATATGGACTATAACTCACATAGTAGTGATACCTTATGTATTGCCTATTGCTTGATAAAGCTCCCTCACTCACAACATACTCATTTCACCACATAGAGCAGCCAATGCATTACACAAAGCGGTATATATATAAGCTAGCTTAGCTATACCTATATCTACAAGACCTATACATGGTTCATGCATGCATGCATCCTCTCACTATTTTGCTTTTTACTATATATATATATATATATATATATCCTCCCCATTAATTAATCCTTATCTTGTTCAAAGGATTATTTTTGTTACTGAAGTAGCTAGTTACTCAATTCATATCATGTAAGGCATTACAGATATGACAATTAAGCATAATTAACATTAATGATAGAGAGAAATCTTTAATTTTACCAATGTTTTTTGTGTTCTGGTGTTTGAGAAATTTTTGTTGCTTGGTTACTGTTAAATCTATAAGAATTGAAAATTAATAATTAGGTGGCTCATAGATCACCTATCATCTACCAAATGGTTCATGGAATGGAATTGGGATGTGGCTTAAAATGCGCTAACAACTACCTTTGTGGGGGCTTAAAGAGTTCATTGTTGTGGGTTTACCATATTGGTGCTTAAATCTTAACCTAACATCACCTTTATATGTTGTGTGGTTTCATACTGGACCTTAACCAAAAACACACACACAATTATCGAGTTGAATAACCACATTAAGTTCAATTAAATCGACTCACGTCACAATAATATATTTTAAAACAAAGAATTATCTAAATATACAACCCTCTGAATCCAAAAATTATGCATGCATACCTTTTACCAGCGTATTCGTGAGATTTTTATACAAATAATCAAAAATTTATATACGCCTTTGAATCACATAATGGCCAAAAACCTCAATTGAATCGATAAGCGTCACCATAATATATCCAACTCAAGAATTATCGATGTGTCTTTGAGATTTTTACACAAGAAATAAAAATTATATTGGCATGAATCATATCAATTGGCAAAAACTCAAGAATTTTTGGAAAAATACCAACTATTTTCTTGCATATGTACCGCTATAATTAAATCCAAGATTTTTGGGTATAAATCTCTCCACCAATGCATCTTGGAGATTGTATCCAAGAAATAACGAAATTACATGATCATGAATTCATAAATGCATACCCAAATAGCAAAATCACACCATTTCAACCGAAAAAAGCCCTAATAAAATTCCCAAACTCCAAAAAAATCCAATATCAAATAAAAAACCAAATCCGAGCTAAATATTAAACAAGAATCAAGATGATCCGACGATACCTGCAGCTTCAATTGCAAATGTTTTCCTTGCAGACAGCGCACACTTCAAGCATCCAACACACTTCACTTCATCAACGAACACTGCTCGCTCTTCACTCTCCGATCCAAACCACGAAGAGTATAACGGTCGGCCGGTGAACCCTCTGAACTCCAACAACTTCGATTACTCCTGCAGCACAATTAAACCTTTGAAAATTGAAATCCTAATCAGTATACTGGTTCTTTTTTCTCTTTGCGGCATTTGATCGAGCAGGTGGTGTGCACGGATTGACATGATCGTAAGCGGAGCAAGAGATGGGCAGCAGAGAGCTTTAAGGCGGCGGCGTTGAAGACACAGCGAGAAGATGATGAGGAGATGAACTTTTAGTGTGAGAAGACGATGAGAAGAAGGAGATGATTAATTAGGTTTTCGGATGAGAAAGTTGGTGGTGGTGAGTGGGTGGAGATGGAGAAGAAGGGTTTTCATTGTTAGGGTTTTTTTTTATTTTTTATTTTTTGATGTGTTATATTCTGACTGGACCTCTCACAAGGAAAGTGAGAATTTTACCAACTCATTTTTATATATTTTTTTCATTTTTATATAATGATGAAATATGTTCCTTGTTGAATTTTTTTCCTTGGAACTTGTGGCTTTCAAGTTGCTACATCAAATTAAATATCTTTCATAGCAATTGGTAGGTAGTGTCTCAAAGTTATAATTAAATATTTTTTACTCATTATTTCATGAAAGCAAGGGTTTAAAGTTTCAAGACAAAGCATAATTGAAAACTATGCAATTGCAAGCTGGTTCCCAAAGTTATAATTTCATCGTAAAGTGATCTGATTATGAAAAAATATGATAAAAAAAAATTCGGAAATGTTTTTTTTTGGAAATTTGGTTTTTTCTGAGACTAGAATTTTGCTTTTACTTTTGTTGGGAAATATTTATTTAAAAAAATAATTTTTTTGGGAAATGTTTATTTTAAAAAATAAAATAATTTTGGTTTTTTCTGGAAGTAGAAATTTGGTGTTTTTTTTTGGGAAATGTACAAAGAAATAAAAGAAGAATTTATGTGGAATGTAGTGTGTTAAGCGGTTTTTTACAAAAAACATTATATAATATTACAAATTTTAAAACTTTTAAATTTTTTTTGTCAACATAGGTAGCATAAATCTTGGTATGCACATGACACGTACAATGGCAAGGGGGTAAAAATGGGCTGCTAGGATTTTATAATGAGAGACCATTAACTAGGTTTTTATAAAACCTAATTAATGGTTATTTTATTAAAGTGAGTGTCATAGTTATCACAGTTGTGTGTACTCTTTAATGGATTTTTATAAAAACTAATTAATGGCTTTTTTATTAAAGTGAGTGTCATAGTTATCAAGATTTGACTTTTTAATTAATTAATTAATTACATTTAACACATGCTGATTAATGACTTAAAAAATTAATCATATATAGTACTAATCATGCAAAAGATTTGGATGTATTGAAAGTAAACTAAAATATTAAGAAAATAAAAGAATACATTATTTTTTATGATTTTATCACATGGACAAATAGAATATTAGGTTTGAATTCCATGATTAATATACAAGTAGCATAGTAATCATTTGCTCATCATTAGTATTTATTGAGTCTATTTTCACAAATCATTGAAATCATTTTTAACAGCTATTAAAAACAAATTGAGAATATATTGAAGTATTGAACTCAAAATTTATTTATTTTTTAATTCATAATGAGTTTAAAAATAATTGTCAAAGTTAATTTAGTATTTCCATATGTCATAAAACTTAATATTATTGTGGAAGTTACATTTATTTATTTTTTTAAAATTGTGAGTAGATTTTTAAGCATGAAGCACTCCAACAAAATGCACATTAGTAAAAAAAAAACGCCAATAATTTTCATGGCATAAAAGTTTATGTTAAGAGTATAGATTGGTCATAAAAGTTTATAGCTTTTGTGACGAGTGTTTATGTTTGTAGCAAATAGTTATAGTTTTTGCAATTTATAGTTTTTGTGACGATGGTATTTGGTTGTCGCAAAAGGCCGTAGTTTTAACAATGAGTATCTATGTTGGTCACAAAAACTTATAGCTTTTGCGACACCAGCATTTGGTTGTTGCAAAAACCCATAGTTTTAGCAACGACTTTATATGATGGTCGCAAAAGCTTATAGTGTTCACAAGAATTTATAGTTTTTTTCGTTTGATGACAACATTTGGATTTGTCATAGCGCTATAGTTTTTTGCAATAACAACATTTTTGTTGTCGCTAAAAGCTTTATAGTTTTCTTGACGACAACATTTGAGTTGTCGCAAAAGCTTATAGTTTTCTGCAATAGATATTTGTGCTTTGGTCAGAAATAGTAATAGTTTTTGCAATGGATGTATGTGTTGGTCGCAAAAGTTTATAGTTGTTACGACGGATATTTAAGTTGGTTGCAAAAAATTAATTATTTGTGATGAATATTTTTTAGCGTCGCAAAAACCTTGTTTTGTGACGCAATTGTAAGCCGTCGCAAAAACATGTTTTTCTTGTAGTGTGATGATGCTGGTAATTATGGTCATGAGAATCCATCTGTACTGCATGATAAAGCTGGCCCAAGTATCTAACAACCACGTGAAGAGGCAAAACCATATGTTGATGAGGTAGTTCATAGTCCTTAATGTGATGATACAACAGATTTGTGTAACAATTTCATTAGTATGCTAAAAGATGTTGATAAACCTCTATATGATGGATGTGAAACTTATACGCGGTTATCTCTGGTTGCTAAAATGCTAAGTATGAAGTTTGAATACAATCAATCTGTGAATCACTTTAATGAGAATGCTAGAGTGTTTAAGAACTCACTGCCTCGTGAAAACACATTGCCTGAGGATTTTTATGGTTATAAAAGTTTAATACATGACTTGGGTCTACTTGTGGTAAAAATTGATGCTTGTAGAAATAGATGCATGTTGTTTTGGAAAAGTAATGAACATGAGCAATTTTGTAAGTTTTGTAAGTTGCAAAGGTATAAACAAAGGGAGTGGACACTTAATAACCCTATGCATAAAAGGGTTGCGTATGCCATATTGAGGTACTTGCCATTAACTCCAAGGTTGTAGAGGTTATATGCTTCAAAGGTAACAACGCTGTATATGACATGGCATGCTACTCATGAAACAAAACAAGGGGTCATGTGTTATTCCTTTGATGCAGAGGCATGGAAACATTTTGATAGAACTCATCCCAGTTTTGCTTTAGAACCTCACAACATTCGGTTAGACCTTTGTGCTGATGGGTTTTCCCCTCACAGTCAATATGGGCAAGCTTATTCATGTTGGCAAGTTATTACTACACCTTACAATCTTCCTCTAGGGTTGTGCATGAAGAGCCATTATATGTTTTTATCTTTAATCTGTCCGGGGCCTAAAAATCCAAAGAAGAATATAGAGATGTCTTTTTACAGCCCTTGATTGAGAAGTTGAAGCATTTGTGAGAGGTTGGTGTTGAAACTTATGATATCAACTTAGATAAAAAGTTTAACATGAGAGTTGCACTTTTGTAGACCATTAATGATTTTCCTACTTATGGAATGCTTTCTGGATGGAGTACCTCTGGTTTGCTTGGGTGCCCGATATGCATGGAGAAGTCTAAAGCTTTCTATCTACATCATGGTAAAAAAGTCAGCTACTTCGATTATCACAGGGAATTTTTACCAATGAATCATTCATATAGAATGGATGAGTCAGCTTTCATTCGAGGTAGAGCAGAGATGAGTCGTCCACCTCCAAGATTGATAGGAGATGAGATTTGGAATCGTGTGTCACAATATAAAATTGTCATTGAGGATCATCGAGGTAAGACCCCTCACTATGGCAACAATCACAAATGGAATAAAAAAAGTATTTTTGGGGAATTACCATATTGGAGGACTAACATGATTCGACACAATCTTGATGTCATGCACATTGAAAAAAAATGTGTTTGATAATATCATGGACACAATATTTGATGTACTTGGAAAAACTAAGGATAATTTGAATGCACGGAAAGATCTTCATATTCTCTGTGATCGCCCTAAACTTGATGTTCTTATTGACAATACAGTGCCTCATAAGCCAAAGCCAAAGTACACATTGACAAAAAATGAAAAAAGATAAGATTTGCAGTTGGGTGAGGGCTTTAAGGTTTCCCAATGGCTATGCATTAAATCTTGGTAGATGTGTTAGTATCAATGAATGTCGGTTGAAAAATATGAAGAGTCATGATTGTCACGTGTTCATGCAAAGGCTTTATTCCGATTGCATACAGAGAAATATTACCTGATTTTATATAGTCTATATTAACTGAAGTGACTTTGCTCTTTCAGATCATATGCGCTGCACTGCTTGATTTGCAAAAGCTTCAGGAATTGGAGAAAAATGTGGCTATATTGTTATGCAACTTGGAAAAAATTTTCCTCTAGCTTTCTTTGATTCCATGGAACATCTACTTATCACTTGCCATATGAGGCTATAATTGGGGGCCCTATTTAATATAGATGGATGTATCCTTTTGAAAGGTAATATTTTCCTCATCTCTTTTAGAGTTAATGTATGCGTTTATGTTATCAATTTAATTATTGAAGCTCATAGATTAATTCGAATTATATATATATATATATATACATATATTAGGTTCCTTCATGGACTAAAGAAAAAAGTGAAGAATAAAGCTCATGTTGAAGGTTCAATATGTGAAGCTTACATTGTTAAAGAGATGTCATTCTTTGCAAACCATTTCTTTGAAAAAGATGTTCCACCTTACAAGAGAATGAGAGTTGGAAGAAATGAAGAGGGCGTCGATAAGAACATTCTACATTGCTCTATCTTCAACTATCCAATTCGAGGTCAAGGCCGGATGGTAGAAAGATGGCTATCTCAAGAAGAGTTACATGTAGCACATACATATATATTATAAAATTGTGTAGAAGCTCAACCACTTTACCAGTATGTTTAGTATCATGTGTGATTTTGTGAGTTCAAATGAATATGCATGTTAATTAAATATCATAACTAATAGTACTTTTTATTTTGTAGGATGTTTGTCACACACCTTCAACACTTGATGCCACACTCATTAAAAAATGGTTGATCTACATTTTGCCGAATGGTTTATTGGTTTATATGAGTTTCTTAGATATATTTTTCTTATTGCATACTTCCTTATTCAATCACGAAATATATTGATATTCTTAACTTTAACTAATCTTGGTAGTATCACTTTAGGTTCAAAACCCAGATAATCAAGTTACTAGATCAATTGTTGCTGACTCTTGCATGTTGTCCAGCCGATCAAGTCAAAACTTGGTCAGGTTGCTTTATAAATGGTTATAACTTCCACACTCTTGGACATGGTGAAAATAAGTCAACTATGAATAGTGATGTATGCGTCCAAAGTTCTAGTGGTAGTTTTCATGGCTTATTGGAAGAAATAATTCAGCTGGAGTTTCCAAGTAGCACACCAAAATTTGTTGTCCTCTTCAAGTGTGGATGGTTTGGTCGACATTAATAGAAAGCGGTTTTACACAAAGTATGGCCATTTTATATTAGCACAATAGGCGATTCAAGTGTATTATTCAGAATATCTAAGTTTGAAACGAGATAAAGTTGATTGGATGGTTGTATGAAAAACAAAAGCAAGAATAACAATTGAGGCACAATGGCAAGAAAGGGATATCCCACCCTACCAAATGGATGAAGTTGAAGTTAGACATGATGTTACTACATTTGATGTTCTTCCATCATTACATGATAATTTGAATGGTATTGAATCTCTTTGTTGACCTATCCAATGTTGTGGACCTCACATCTCAAAGTAGTCAACCAATTCTTACAACTGTGATGGAAGAAGAAAAAATTGAAACAAATGAAGAAGAAGAAGAAGAAGAAGAAGAAGAAGAAGCCAATAGCGAAGAAGAAGAAGATGTGAAGGATAAGGAAAATGGCAATGAAGATGCATTATTATTTTAGACCTGATGTATTTAGTTTATAGTTTTGTCTTGTATTTACAAATGCATTAATTATATTCTATAACTTATTTTTGGTGGACTGATTTATAGTTTGCCAATGTGTATTTTTTGCCTAACTTGCATTTGATATGACTTCTTGTTTTTTCTTTTCTTGCAAGGGTAGGTGATGGGTGCAAGAACTCTTTGTTTTCTTGTACATGGCAATGATGATTGTAAGAATTCTATGACAATACATCGAGGCATGCTTCACTGGTATGACCTTGAATCAACGGGTGTACTGGCGGGGCAATGGGAGGGGCAATAGTTCCCTTAACTTTGCAGCCAACAAGCATCTTGTTTGGCTTTAGGGGTGCCAACATTTATTAACATATAATTGCTGATGAAAATGCAATACTCCCATGATTCTTATAACCTGAGCCATGTCAATCAAACTGCTAATGAAATATCTGCTTGATGAACAAGTCAAAATTATTGACAAGGCATGTTTTCTCTACAGGTAACTTTCAGTGTCATTTTCTGAACTTTTGTTGTCACTTGTTTTTAATATGTTTTTCATTGTGTTTTTAATAGTTGGTCCTTTAGGGTTATGTAATGATCCTAATTGTGTTGTATGTCCAGCTGCTTATAAAACCAAAAGGTCTACCAATTGTCAGGTTGATAATAAGATAATTATCATCATGGTGGTTGTCTGCTACTAATTATTATCACAAGCACAATTAGAAAAATAGTATTCTTCAGACTATTTGGTGGTTGTCAATTACTTAAACATTCATGGTCAAGATTGTTACTTTGAAGCTGGGGTCTTGGAAATGTGGTCTTTTGCTAGAATTTTAGCGAATTTCTTTCAAGTGATTTATGAGCTGTGGGGTTTTGTCCAGGAAGCATTGTGTGATTTGTTGGATGCGAGTGGGAAAGAAAGCTGGGAGATATCCACCTGTAGGAAGATATCTGAGAAGTCCAAAAGAGCTTTCTAGCATTTCGGCGATTGGGATATTTGCAGGCTTCATTTACTTATCATTCTCTTCACGATGGTAGTCTAAATTGCTTAAGTTGTGCAATTAGTATTCTTTGATTATGCTTGATTCTTCATTTTTCTGTAGTATGCTAAATGACTTGATATAGGTGGGCTGCTAGAATGGCTCACCTTCATGAAATCTCATAACAAAGGATGTTATTCTGGTTCTGAATGTGGTTCATAAATACTTTTAGGTGCACCAAAAGAAGTGGTTAGAAGTGGTGCAGAGTCTTTTCCTTATTCTGATTTAATTAATAAAAGGTTTAGATGATCAGAGTTTTATGTTTTTTTCTGCCATGCATGCATATCAAGTGTTTAGTAACTATTCTCAACTTTATTGGCCCCCCTCTCCCTCCATGGCCACACACTTTTCTTGCATTCATTCATGTTTCTCTCTCTCTCTCTCTCTCTCTCTCTCTCTCTCTTGTTTGTGTTTGTTCTTTTGCATGTCAGCAATTGGTTCTTTCATGATCAATTTCTTATTTTGATGTGTATGATGAATGAAAGCTCTTATCTTTTTTAAGGTTTTGCATGATTTCTTGATGAATTGAAAGAAATAGTGGTTAATTTGGAAGGGAATTAGAGTTTTGAGGAAATTGTGATGGAAACTGAAAGAGGAGGAGCTTCTCAGAAGAATTTGGAGAGGATAATATCTCAGAAAGCCATGCAGATAGGGAACTCATCTTCTTGCAAAATTTGGGTGGTTGGTTTCTTTTGTGGTGTTTGTATTTCCTATCTCTTTCTGGTAGTTCCATCTTCACTCAGGAATTTGGAATTTGGATTGGACCTTTCAAGTTCTTCTTCATTGAATTCTCTGAATTCTAGCTTGATTGATTCCATCAAAGGTCTGTGTTTTCTCTTCCTCAGTTTTGGGTATTACTATATTTTAATTTATTAACTTCATTTTGTTCTTTGTTCTTTTCTATATTTTTACTGTAATTCTACAACTGAAGATATAAATATTTCGGAGAATTCGGATGAAACCAGAGGACTTAGTGATGATGAGAAAGTGAAATTGTTTTTTTTTTGCTTGGAATGTGCTACTAAATGAACCATCAAAAGTTGTTCAGAATGAGTTCTTGATTGGAAAATTGAAGAAATCTAGTCTGCCTAATCCTCCTCATTTAGAGGACTGTAAATTGAGTGTAGAATTAACTAGACAATTCGATTCCCGGGGAATGAATCGAAGTTTACCACCTTGGACATTATGGAGAGGAATGCTAGGCTTAGAGTTACTTTGGCCAGAAGTATCCATGGAGCAGGTCGATTATCATAAAAAATACAATGGTGCTTATCCTCCCTAGGTATGTGTTGAAGCACATTGTATGTCTAGCTTGCATTAAATACAATTATATTTGTGATTTGAATGGGAATAAAATATTTCCAGATTGTAGGATCTGATATGGAGAATTATCCGTTCACTCGGAGAGTTTAGCAACATCCGAAAAATTGTAGTGATCCTAACTTGAGGTTTCTTATTGCTGATTGGGAAAGGTTGCCAAGGTTTTGGTGTAGGTGCACAATTCGCCAGAATGGCAGGACTTCTTGCTATTGCAATCAATGAGGAATGAATTCTTGTTACAAACTACTATAACCGGGCAGATCACAGTGGCTGCAAAGGTTCTAAATTTTAATCGTTGTGAAGGATTTTATTTCAATTCTTATGATTGATTTATGCTCAATTTCCTGCCTTTTATTATCGATAAAACTCTATTTATGTTATAATTCCTACTGTGGAAGTGAAGGTTTTGAATTTTCAGACCTTGTGAAGGATTTTAATTGGTTCTTATGATAAATATCTGGTCAAATGGCTACTTTTATTGTTGATGAATACTTTTAAGTGTTTGCAGTGGTTGTGAAGGTTTTGAATTTCAATCTTTGTAAAGTATTTATATCTCTGTTCTTATGATTAACTCCTAAGCAAATACTTGCTATTTATTCTTGAAAGGAACTTCATATTTATTGATGTGAAAGTTATATTTTAACTCATGCATAAAACACTCGGTGTTTAGGTCCATGTTTCTTACTGTATTTATAGATTCTTCATGATCTCATTGGTCTGGCTACTTTTTGCCAAAAACATCTCAAGAATGTCGAGACCGCGTGTTTGATCTCATGAGGAGTTCGGAAGCTTGGAACAATGGTATTATAAATTTGAAGGAGAATTGCACCTCAAAGGAAATATGGACCGGTCGAGTACCTAGGTACATTTCTTCACATATTATTTACTTTCTTTGTGAAGAGACCGAATCTTATTAACTTGTGAAATTTATATTTGATGAACAGAGTATGGGGAAATCCATGGGATTATTTATAGCCTACAACTGATGTAGATGGAACTTTACTTACACACCACCGGAAAATGGATCGAAGATGGTGGCCTGCACAGATACCATTACCGGCACTACTGTCACAAACTCTTGACTTGATTTCTTGGTTGTATTAATTACTAAATTTTTTTCGCCTGCAATTTTGTTCTATTGCAGGGGATACAGTATTTGATGAGGTTCCAAAGTGAGTATACATGCCATCTACTTAATGTCGCTCGACATACAACATTTGGAATGGATGCTGCCAAAATGGTTCTTGAAAATCTTCTGGCAAATTGGCCTGAGGTATATCATTTAATTACAATTCCATTAATTTTGTTCATCATGGTAATTCTTGGTACTCTCTGATACTTCATCTTGAACTTATCTGAAATACTTGCGAATTTTGCTCGCATTTACATGTTGGCTGCTCAGATACTGCCGGTAAGCATAGCTTAATTTTCATGCCTAGTTTCTGTAAGTTTCTATATTGGTATTTGGTTATTCTCAGAACATGCAAACTTATTGAATTTATTTAAAAAATATCAGTGCACTTGTATTCATCTCTGTAAGTTTGCAGCCTTAATGGAGAAAGAGTTTTTCATTGTATTTTGGATGATGTGATTGTTTCTCATTTAATTTATTTTGCTGATGACAATACCTGTTCTGGGAGCTTTCTATGGTATGGTTCTTGTTATCACATTTTAGGACTGAAACTTCCTGATAAAAGATATGCTATCTTCGCTAAATGTACTTTCTCCTTATGTTATTATGTTGCTAAATGGATACCATGGACATTCATATCCCCTAGGAAAGTGTTCACAAACTTATTAGAAGTTAGCTTTTTGAATCACTCTCTGATATCAATTAATCTAATACTGAATTTCTAACAACTCCAGAGCCTGCCATGTCATACATTAAGATTCCCTCTTCTTGATACATGGATCATCCGACGGTCCTCAGTTCACAGATCACACAAACCCAAACAGGCCGGGTTTGTTTCATTTCAGCTACCAATCCCGAATCCAATATGATATGCTTCATTTTAAAAACACCATATTTTTTTTCTTCGCTTTTTTTTTTCTCTCTCTCTCACTTCTCTCTTGCTCCTTCAAAGAATTGAAACCCTTGGTCAAGCTCTCATCGATCTTCTCCAGATCGGTGAGGTTTTCTTTTACTATTACCCCTTTCAATCGATTCAGTTTTTGTTTTGATTCTGGTGGTGTTCTCTTTTTGTGAGATTTGTTCACATTTTTGGAAAGTTTACTGTCTTTTAGGGTTAGGGTTCTTGATCTCATTTGAGCTCTTGTTTTTTTTTTATGTTTTTTTGTGGTGTGGTTTTTTATTAGATGTATGATTTTGGGTTGATCAAGTGTGTTTCTTCATCTGAGATCCTATTCTTATATTATTAGAATGATTTCTTTGTGTTTGGATGAGTATGTAGCTTCTTTTTTCTGGATTTTTTTTATCAATTTTTGGTGCATTTTGTGCGATTATGTTTCTTTTTATATCAGAATTTGGTTTTTTTTTATTAAATTCAATTTTTTTTCCTCAACCCATGTGATTTGAATGTTTGATATGTGCTTTTGATGTGTTTACTGGTCATTGAATGCTTATAATTTTATTGAGCCATGATGCCCACTTGATTTGGAAATAATTTTCCCTTATATATGTATATATTTATATATATGTATATATTTATATATATGTATATGAAGTTGCTGCTGAAATAGGCTCTCTTGTAAAGGCCAAATGTAGTACCTGCAGTGATTCAAACCATGGAGCACAGTTCTTGTGGAGAAGATTTCTAACACAAAGGACTTTGCTAACTTGGTAAACATCGATGTCTGATGGCTATTTTGCTAGAGTTAGTTAATTTGTCATTCTCTGTTCTCAATGCTGTCCACTTTGTGTTTTGGCCACGAAAGTGCAAGTAGGCTAACACTGTGAATTTTTACTCCTTTATTCTCCCTCTCAACCTTGATCACTTTCTAAATCTCTGCAATTTAATGTGATTAATGCATGCTGAGAAACCTGATCAAGTTTTGAACTCTTTTGATGATCTTATGAATCTAGGTAGCTGCTCTCAATATTGTTCTTAAGCACAAGCTAGAATTTGCACTACCATCCTATGGAGTTGCTGTTGATCTTCCATCTGATCAGAAACTGAGGACAAGAAAAGAAATGTATGTTAGGTTTTCCTATGTTTCTTCCGCTAACATTGTTACATTTTAACACCAGTGCATATTGAATTTTCTTTTTTTTTTTTCACCGTCAAATGAACTTACTGCAGTATTGACTAATGACAAGAATCACAATCTGCCTACGTAGGTTAATATGAAGGTGAAAAGCAATCTTTGAATGGTTCTCTCCCTAACCAGTAAGTGCCAAATTTCCACCCAACTCAATAGGATAACATTTGATCTGAAGATTAGATAGAGTTACACAATATATAACCTCTTTATTTTTCTTTTGCAAAAGTGAGAAGACCAATCCATTACCAACGCCAACCTTTTTTCCAATTGGCTACATGTGTTTTTGCCCAACCTGCATATCCAACACCATGTCATACTGACTAGAGAAAAAAAACAGTAGGCCTCTCTCATCACTAAAACTCAATTTGAATGGCAATGCTTTGATACTAGTATACAAAGAAGTAAACAAAAATTGCAGATTAGTCTCCAGCTTCTTCAATAGGAACCAATTTAAGTTTTCCACCATATTTCTCAGGAAGCTAGTCCTCAGTAATGTCTTCCAACAATGTAGATTTGAGTTTTAGTATCATCCACAAAAATAAACTGCTAAACAAAAAACATCACTTTGTATTAATGTTCTCATTAACAAAAAAAATGATAAATAATAATTTTTTTTAAGCATCAGACCTTCTTCTTTGAATTATATATCATCGATAAATGGGTATATGATCTTCCATGCCTTCATGAATATGTATGGTGCATGGACTAGAAAAACCTTCCCAAGCCATTCTGAGTAGTTGCTCTATGTCATCACCAAATATATGAGCCATAGTAAAAAAATTTCATCAATAAATATAAAGACTAGTATTACAAATAATGTCAATTTTTAAGTTATCAGTTAATTAATAATTGATGATTATATTCTGGTTCCTACTCATTGAACATTAATGGCCAGTTAATTTTCGAGCTAAATATGATAATGAGTAAAACTTAAACCATTAATTGTAAATTGGATAATCTTTGAGAAGCTAGGCAAATTGTTTTTGAAACTCATGTGAAGAAAAGGTAATGTTGTTACCTAAATATATATATGTTGCACATCAGATACAATTGTTGATGCCTAAATTAATATTACTACTGATCTTGATATTTTTGGTGGTCCCTTATATATAAATGCTATTGAGCTGGTGATACAAATTAAGAGTTGCGTGACAGTTTTGCCGTTGGATATAACTAACATGCATATTGCCTTTTATGCTGCTGGATATGTTTCATTTTTCTTGTTGTTTTGAACATGCATATTGCATGACATCCATGTTGCCTCTATTCTGCTTTTTAATCATGTTGATCTTGTTTATCCAGCTTGAGTTATGATCTTGGTTTGTTCTATTTCATAGTACCAAAACAGAGTCATAAATGGAAATTCATCTCTAAAATTATGATTTACATAGAGTACCAAAATCACAGCAAAAATCATCCTCATTAATTAGATAAAATAAACAAATCAAACAATGGAAGAGTCACAATTTATAAAGGTTATAATCCGTATAGTGTAGTGGTCAGCACCACTTCATCTAGCTCACAGTAACACTCTGATAATCTCATGCTCACCCTTTTTACTTTTTTGTAGATCATAGTGACACAAGTGTCATGGATGTTATATATTAACACTCACCCGCAAAACCTGCAGACATTCTTAGGACCAACAAAGGCAAAAAAACAAAAGGTATTACTCTCCTTGGATATGTTTGAACCCTCCTCCATCATAAAAATAAAATAATACATATTAGTTTAGATAAAGAATAAGGAAGAACAAAAATAATGATAATAAAATTTACTATACTCTCTTAAGCATGCATGGATTGCCCAAAAAGCAGCAGACAATACACATTGTGAGATGAGAAGACACAATCCTTGAGCACAATATTTACACTATAACTCCCATGTGCCTCGCCTCTTTTTCTTTCTTAGCTATCTATATAACCATGAACAAAGTCAAGGTTTAACCAAACATTTAGTTCATTGGACATCTTGTCCTTTAGGGGCCACATTACTTGGAAACCACATCACATGCATGTTTGTCTCTATTAATGCATATGGTACTTGAATCTTTAATCATAATAGTTATTGTTTCTTGTCATTGTTTGCCATATGTCTTTATTCAATGCATAGTAATCATTTTGTTGTCATACTTTAATTGATAGTCTGACATCACTTAGTTTATATATATATATATATATATGTGTGTGTGTGTGTGTGTGTGTGGATGAGTATCTATGTTTCTATTACAAGCACAATGTTGGTGTGGAGAGTGTGTATATGTTTGTGCACATGGTTAGAATATTGCATCATATTTTCATTCTAATTCTATGCGAAATATTGCTTATGTTTATTTATAGGGAAATGGGACGAAAGCGTGTTGCATCATATTTTCATTCTAATTCTATGCGAAATATTGCTTCTCCAACTCCATCATCTTCTCGTCTATCTACTGGGAAAGTACCTCTAAATCCCTGGTGAACTACGAGCTCAGGATCTCATTCTTCAGCTACTCATGGGCGTACAAGTTCTCGAGGCTCCTCACAATAGGTTGATACATGAGCCTTTATTCCAAAATATGTCCCACCTCCAAACAATGAGGTTCCACCTACTGACAAGGCCCTCGATGGTGTTTTAATGAATCCTGAAGATGATTCCGACTCGGAAACAGATGAATCCCTTGAGGAGGGTACAGAGGCACATGATGGTGGCACAATGCAGAAACTTTTCATCATCCCGTCAAGCCTACAGTAAGATCATTTATTTATTATTTTATTATTATATAGGCTTTATTGATATATTTAAAGCTTATAATTTTTTTTGTAGTAAGAAATCTGTGCTTGATATCTTGAAAAGAATTATAAAGAAGTATTACACCGCACCTTGGAACACATGGAAAGAAGTGTCCAATGATGGCTACCTATGTTATTGGCAGGAGTTTCAGGTATATCTCTTATTTAAGTATTTTTTAATTAGTTTTTTTTTAATTTACTAACTTCTTATAAGTTTAATTATCTATTGTAGTCCCATTTTACTTGGCAACCGCATGATGTTGGAGAAGTGAAAAAAATGTTTAACAAGAAGGTTGCTGAGTGGTTGCGGAGAAATTTAGGTCGTGCTCGGGAGAAGCCAAAAAGACAAGAATGGATTAGGCACAATGTCTGGGAGTAGTTGCTATTGATTTGGAATGATGCAATATATAAAAAATACTGTGAGAAGAATAAAAAGAGCAGGCAGTCGAAACTGAGGGATCTACAACAATTTATCATGGTGGCTCCATCTCTATGATTGAACATAGAGATAGACTAGTAAGTTTTTCATTGTTTTTTTCTTAATATATACATTTAAAATTTTTCTATTAGCTAACTATTTACACATGTATATATATATATATATATATATATATTTTAGGAAGCCAAATTGGGCCGAAAGGTGTCCATGGTGGAGGCTTTTAAAGAAGTTTATCAAAAGGATGATGGGAGTTGGAATGAGCATGGGGCCCAATCAGCACATGTATGTGTAAAAATTAAAATTTTATTCTTAATTACTTAATACTTTGTTTATCATAACATATAAAATAATGATTAACTTTATATTATGAAAGAGAAATTTGTCAAAGCTTGCCAAGACATATTTGGCTCGAGAACGCTAAGGGGTACAAATTGATGATGATAAACTATGGTGGGACATATTTGGGGTTGAAAAAAATCAATGTTATGGCATAGGAAACCTTGTTGAGAAGATAGTTTCTGATTATTCTCATTCTCAATCGCAGCGGTCTACTTTGAGAATTTAACAATCTATTCCTTCTATGCCTCCAGAGGTTATGAGTAAGTTGGAATTTTTAGAGAAAGTATACGAGGAGCAGAAGCAGCAGAACCAGTACATCCTTTCTCTATTAGAATCTCGAGGTATTTAATTAAACCTTAAGACAACTCCTTGTACTTCTCATACTCCTGCCAGGACTGGAGGATCTGCTTCCCATGCCCCTCAAACTTCAGAGGATGTTGATCAGCCTTAGCCTATCGATGATATTGCAACAAAATGAATGTGGTGTTTTGGATTATTACATTAGATACTTGGACAATTACATTTTGGACTATTACATTTTGTATCTGTTTGTTGTATTAGATGTTTGAACTATTATATTTTGTATTGCATTGTTATTCTGAATATTTATCAATCGAAAATAGTTAAAAAATTATTTTAAATAATCATGGTTATGAATAATTAATTTGCGACAATAAAATTGTGTCACAGAATATCTCACCAAGATGCAACACAATTTGCAACAATCAAAATGTGTCTCAAATTTTGTTGCAAAACATCACACACATTTGCAACACAATTTGCGACACAAAAAATTTTGTGACAAACAAAATGGGTCACAAAATTTGTTGAAAAAAGACTCAATATTTGCAACACAATTTGTGACGCATAAAGTTTTGCGACAATCAAAATAAGTCGCAAAGAATGTTGCAAAAAGTCTCAAATAGTTGCAACATTTATTACGATACAAAAATTGTGTCACAATCAATTGTCGCATATCGTTGCAAATTGAATGGCAAATAGTGTTTCAGAAGATCCATGAATTACGATTAAATTTGCAACATTTTTATTTTGTGTCACAAATTTTGCGACACAGTATTCAAATGTGTCTCAAATATTTGCGATATCTGAAACGTGACACATTTTATTATGTCACAGATTATATTGCAAATTGCGATCTGGAACACATTTTTAAATTTTTGTGTTGCAAGAATGTGTCACAAATTATGTTTTTTTGTTGTAGTGACTATCGGGTTTCTCGGCAAGATGCTTAGTTGATTGCAATTAGAAAACAATTAAAGCATAAAGATATACAACTAATGTCACAATAGATCAAACCCTAGAGTTCATCTATAGCCAAGCATCTACAAAATTTGTTCTCCATTAATAGAGAACAATAACGGAAACCCACTTCTCAATTGCACCATTAAGATTGCTGTCGAATCTTCCCAAGAACCTTCCAAAGACATAACCAAGAACTTATTGACAACTCCAATCAATATCCTCCATGGTAGGTGGGCTATTTATCCCTCTTAGTTCACCTCCAAAGCTTTGGAGAATTACCCCTTTTCTTTTCCCCAAGCCTCACCATCAAAAGGCCAAAAAATCCCTTCAAAACTCTATTAAAAAATATTTATACCTAGCCACTTAAGTGTTACTTATAGGAGTAATAACGCTGCCATAATTAGCTAGAGATGATGGGTCATTAGCCTTACGGGATTACTTACGGTCGTAAGTCCCATCTGTATGGTCTTCTATATTGTGTTATGGTCCAACTGATGGCCATAAGTGCTGAACCGTAAACTTCTTTGGATTGCCCTTGTGACCACCCTTAGGGGCATATGTCGCTCCGCATAAGCTCATTTGGATAACCCCTACGGTCTGACTTACGAGCGTAAGTGTTGCCTGTAAATCCCTCTATTTTGTCCTTATGCTCTTTCTTACAAGCATAAGCATACCAGCAAGGTTCTCTGGGTGAGGCTTACGGCTATAAGCACGGGTGTAAGGTGCCCGTAAGTGGGTCTATCTGACCTGTTCTTCAATGGTTGATGCCGAGAGAGCTCCATCTTTCTTGTTTTGCCTCTAGAATACTTCTTGCATCTCTCTCTCATCCTTAAGCACTATCCAAAACCTGAAGATACAATATTCACCATGTTTAGCATCGAATTCCAAAATAGTACTCTAATACATGCCTAATAAATGTACAAAATGATATTTAATAATGAATAAATGTACACTCATCAGAGTTTGATGTGGAGATCAAGGATAAGCGGGATGTAGAGAATTTGGCCACTGGCCATTTATCAAGACTAGAGCACCTTGAATCGAAGTCGCAACATGAGTTGGAGATAAACGATTTTTTTCCCCCGAAGAGCATCTTTATGTCTTGCACGAGGAAGGTAAGCTTGAAACACTTTGGTTTACAGACTTTGCTAACTATATATGGGAAGATCCATACTTTCTTTAGGTTTGCACAGATCAGGTGATCCAAAGATGTGTTTTACACTGGGAAGGATGGGAGATTTTGAGGTACATTTAACTTTGTGATAATTGCCAACGTTCATGTAATATTTCTTGATGTTTTGAAATGCCCCAAAATCCCATTATTAATTGTGAAATTTTTTATGTTTTGGGCATTGACTTCTTGGCGCCTTTTCCTAGTTCTTATTGGCATCGTTACATCTTAGGCATGGTAAACTATGTATCCCAGTGGGTCGATGTTCAAGCTATCCACACTAATGATGCTAAATTATTTGTTAGATTCTTAAAGAAGTTGTTTTCCATATTTGGTATGCCTAGGGCCATCATTAGTGATAGAGGGCTACACACTTTTGTGATGCACAGTTAGAAAGAGTTCTCAAGAAGTATAGTATTACTCAAAAGGTGGCTACTCCATATCACCCTCAAACTAGTAGCTAAGTGGAGGTGTCCAATAGTGAATTGAAATGAATTTTAAAGAAAATGATCACTCTTGGGAAAACAATCACTCTTAGAAGAACAGCCTACAAGACACCGTTAGGAACTTTGCCCTATCGATTGCTTACAAACAAGATTACCGCAAAAGTACTCAAGGTAGGTTTTTTTTGGCAATCCATTTTTTGAAATGCACAAAGGTACATTTAACTTTGTGACAATTGCCAATGTTCAGGTAATATTTCTTGACATTTTGAAATGCCCCAAAATCCCATTGTTAATTGTGAAATTTTTGATATTTGGGGCATTGACTTCATGGTGCCTTTTCCTAGTTCTTACTGGCATCGTTACATCTTAGGCATAGTAAACTATGTATCCTGGTGGGTCGAGGTTCAAGCTCTCCCCACTAATGATAATAGAGTAGTTGTCAGATTCTTGAAGAAGTTGATTTCCCTATTTGGTATGCCTAGGGCCATCATTAGTGATAGGGGTACACACTTTTGCAATGCTCAGTTAGAGAGAGTTCTCAAGAAGTACGGTGTTACTTGTAAGGTGCCTTCTCCATATTACCCTCAAACTAGTGGCTAAGTGGATGGGTCTAATAGGGAATTGAAATGAAATTTAGAGAAAATGGTCACTCTTAGGAAAATTGTCACTCTTGGGAGAATGGCCTACAAGAAACCATTAGGAACTTTGCCCTATCGATTGGTTTATGGCAAGGATTGCCATTTACCATTAGAGCTAGAGTATCAAGCTTATTGGGCCACTAGATTCTTGAACTTTGATTTGGGTGCCACAAGGAAACAACATCAACTCCAATTAAATGAACTTGATGAATGGCAACAAATGTCTTAAGAGAACTCCCATGCTTACAAAGTGTGTATCAAGATTTACCATAAAAAAACGATTAAACCTAGAAGAGAATTTCAAGAAGGGGATCAGTGTTACTCATTAATTCTAGCTTGAAGCTCTTCCTAGGAAAACTCAATTCAATATGGTCAGGGCCCTATTGCGTTACACAAGTGTTCCCTCATGGGCCAATCAAAATATCATATCTAGAAAATGGTACTTTCAAGGTGAATGGTCAAAAGCTTAAAAACTATTTTGGAGACACATACATTGGAGTTGGGGAGTATTCCTATTTGGAACCTCCCTAACAAGCACACATCAAGTACATCAAGTTAGTGATGTAATGCAAGTGTTTCTTGGAAGACAACCCAAGCATTTTTCATATTTTTTTCTTGTATTTTTCATTTTAGCTGTTACTTGTTTGTTTTCTTGAGTTAGTAATAAAATGCTTGGCTTGTCATTCTTTGTCATGAGTCGGTTGGTGGTTTGAAGTGTTATTTGCTTAATTTTGTGCTTCCTACGACATATTTTGTATTTAGGCACACTTGATTGAAGAAGGGAAACTCTGCCCCTTTTTCAACATTACTTATAAGCAGCTTACGATGGTAAGTCAGATCATAATACCTCAACTAAGAAGTTTACAGGCATCCTTACGCATGTAAGCCATCTTGTAAGGGGAATCCAGAGTCTTATAGGCACATTTATAGTCTGTAAGTCCTTGGCAGGAGTTTTTGAGGAACTTTACAAGGTAACTTACTCTCGTAAGGTGAGCCGCAAGGGCCATCCAGAGAACATTAGGGGTAGACAAAAAGACCCTTACAGCCGGTAACCTCAATGGGAAATTTTACTGGGTTTCTTACGGGCTCACTTACACCTGTAAGGTGACTGTAAGGGCAATCTAGAGAGCCTTATGACTCACTTCATAGTAACTCGTACAACCTTTATCACTGTACTTATGACCTAGGTCCATATGGGTATCTTACGCTCATAAGAAAGAGCATAAGAGCAATTCAGAGAGCTTTAGGGACCCACAGTGTTAAGTCTCTTAAGACGAAAACCTAGGTTGTATGGGAGATGAAACCCTTACGGAGGAAGCTGATACACCATTTGCGTAACCGCAAGTGCATAAGTCATATAAGTAGTAAAGTGTACCCAAATGGGTTAGGTAGTTGAATCCACATAAACTGGTAATCTTTTAGTACTCGTTACTCTTCTAATATATAGTCGAACCAAAAGGATTAAAGAGTGTAACTAAACTAAGACTCAGCTAAGGTAAATGTAGGATTGGAATTAAACTAGATGAGAATCACTGAGATAGATTAGTGCCCCGTACTACCCCCCTCGACAAATGTATTGACTAAGCAATAATTACATGTACATCTCCTTGGACTATGCTGAACACCTACAGAAGGTTTGATAACCCTATCCCTAATGTGTGCCCTAGCTAGATGGATTTCTCGATTATCATCTAGACAACAATGTGCAACTATGGCTAACATGCTTCTTGACTCAATTACAACTGTGGGGAACATGTATGCCAAATTAATGCTCATAAAGCTAGTGGCAAGTCCCACGTCAAGTTTTGCAACATACAACATCAAGGCAATTAACACAAGAATTACAACCAAGATAAACAAAAGAGAAATAGCATGGAAACTCAATAATCAAAGCTACAAAGGCAATACATCACAAGTCAAGGATGATGATTCGGAGTACTGAATGATGGTTAGCTGCTCATAGTTTTACAAACCCATGAAAGACTAAAGAAAACAAAAGATAAATAATCCATGAAAACCTCATTTTTTGCTTCCAAACCATTCCGATGATGCTCTAATGAAGTCCCACCGATGTTGCTCCGCTCTACTCGGTGTCCTAGCATGTCAGATTTGCCTCCGATCCATCAACAATGAAGCTCTACCACAGTCTCAGCTTGGATCTAGAAGAAACCTAGCCAAAAAGTTCCTTGAAAACCTAACTTTGGGGATTTAAAAGGCATTCCCTAGGTAAGCATGACCGTGCTCTTAACCGTGCTCTTTTCTGAAGTCTTGGGATGAGTTTTTAGCACAAAAACCTCGAAAACCTATAATTTGCACAGGTAGAAGCATGGACGTGCTCCAGCCAACACGATCATGCTAAGAGCACCGAACCAGTGATCTTCTTGAGATAGTACTCATGTTACAGTTCCATGCTACAATGCCCGTGCTTATCCTGGTAAGGATTTTCCTATAAAGTGCATGGGAAGAACCACGAGCATGCTTTTGCTCGTGCTTTCCTATAATTTGCATTTTAGCTATGTTTTGCACCGAATTTGTTCCAAAACTCCTTCTTTCATCCCAGGACCTAATTTCCTGCATAATTAAACACAAATACCCAAAGTAGCATCGATTTACACCAAAATATATGCCAAAATATAATCTAATCATGCAATAGGGTATGTAAAATATCTATATAAAATGCACTCATCAGAAGCCCCCGTAAAGAGTATATAGAGAGTCATACGGTCGCAGCTTATGCCCGTAAGACACCAATAAACAGCTAGGGTTTAAGTGCCACTAGTGACCTTTTTAGTTCATTTCAATTTTTTTTATTCATTGTTTATCATCGCCGCCAACCTCATCTCCCCTCCATTCTTTTTCCCTAGTTCTCCATTCTTCTTCTTAAACATCTTAGCAAGGGATTGGACACCCTAGACACATTTCATCGAGCTAGATTTTCAATCCTTTTCTCTTGATTGAAGGTATATGAGTTTTTTCTTGATACTATTGGTGTAACCTTGATTGAATGCAATGAAATGTTTGAATGCTTGTTCTAGGATTTGTTTGGTTTAGTTTTCATGAGCTTTTTGCAAAAATTTTTGGCTCAAATGTACAAGAGAGGTTCTTACGGCTTAAGCTCGAGGCTTATAGCTGTAAAGCTAGCCGTAAAGGTAGAGTCCCTCAAGGCTTACGGCCGTAATTTTGCCCATTAGCAGCCGTAAGACCTCCTATTTTGAGATAATTCTGTATTTCTGTGAACTAAACTTCATATACTTTTGTTTTATAGGATGCCTAGAGCCAAGAGGATAGCTATTAGCTCATCCAAGAAAGCCTGGACGGGCAACACCAGCTCTTCCATCACACTCCCCAAGTGGGACTAACATTCTTTGCTCAAGGATGAAACAATTCGGGGATCATGTGTTATT
The DNA here is from genome assembly GCF_009730915.1 of Dioscorea cayenensis subsp. rotundata. NCBI lineage: Eukaryota > Viridiplantae > Streptophyta > Magnoliopsida > Dioscoreales > Dioscoreaceae > Dioscorea > Dioscorea cayenensis. The sequence goes on from NC_052474.1 coordinate 10,563,012, forward strand.
GATTGGCAGGTGCTCATACACCTGGGGTTGGAGGACGAGGTCCATCGGTTGGTGGTTTTCAGTAATTGGAATTAGCTCATATCTATAGAGTAGCCGGTCCACCGTGACGTCACCTTGGAAGTCCTTAGCACTTTTTGATGTCGACAAGAGTCTAGAAGGGCACGTCGGCCAAGGGCATATTCAGTTCAAATTTGTGGAAAACCCCCGCTTATGACCTATACCCAATTTGCGCTGTTGATGGGGCTTACGACACAGAGTACATGACCACCCATCATTACGATGAACTTGAGATGGACCTTCTGTCCAACGTCATACCCACAAGGGTATGGGGCTGCCTCAGTCAAACTCCCAATTACGAGCCCTGCCTATTGAAGGCTTCTTTCTTTGTCCGACTTGCCCACAGGTACCTACATGCTTTGATAGCTTGTTCTCTTACAGTTTGAGCTGATAGTATTAAAGTCGTGGGATGGCAGAGCTCTTTTACCTCTTCGGCATGATCAAGAGCCACCCTGTCTACGAAGGGCATGTGATGGGTAACTACATTACACACCAAGGCCAACACACACACACCTTAGCACGTTATTTGTTGGGTCGTACATCACGCGGCTTGTGAGAGGGATGAGACTCTTAGAGCTCCTCGAGAGTCTTGACACTGTCAACACCCCAGCTCCCGGGGATTGAGACCCTCATTTCTATGGGAATGATCATCCTTCGTAGTTCCGGATACGTCTTTACCCCTAGCACCATTGAGCTTCCATTAATTTAGAGCAAGGAGTTGGATAATAAGTTCAATGATAGTGACTTGTTAATCTCATTGGCCATAGCTCCAGCTCACCCTACAACATCTCCACAAGCAGGGTATGATACATGAAGCTACGAGCTGAGATCTAGTAGCTTCGAGCAGACCAGCAAGGTGATTACCATTTCTCAAGCACGGATCTAGGCCGATCTTGGCCATGTCTTGGACATCTTGAGCAGCTTGGTCCTGCCCCCAGCTCATACTCCACTGACTGCACCATACCACCGGTTGACTGACTCTGCACATACATCTAACATTACCGAGCCCTGGTTTTATTTCTTTTCATTTGTATTTTGTCATTTTTCATATCTTGTATTCATTTCTATGGCAAGGGTTGAACCTACCATTTTCGTACCTATTTTTGACATACTAGAAGACTTTTATTTTTGTTTTTTGTTATTTTTATTTTTGTTGAGCTTTAATGTTTTCCAATTGGCTTTGCAGGACTAGAATGCAACACCCAATACCCTCAATTTTAAAAAGGGATACTCACTCGGTCTTTTCTTGGACTTGAATGAACCCCTGCAACTTGGGCACAACAAGGAATGCACCATGCCGATTCAAGGATTATAGACATTCACATGTAACTGGAGACGTAATCGTTTTCCATCCACCTCCGATCTTATTGTTGCATTGTTATATCTTTTATCATCATATACACACATTGAGGACAAAGTATGATTTTAAGTGTAGGGAAGGGGCTTAGGATTATTTGAACTCATTTGCATGCCAAGTTGTTAACTAATGAAGGTGCATTTAAAAGTTTGTGGGAGTTTCTTAGTATAAGGGTAGACACATGCTAGATTATTTCTTTTTGGGTTCTATTTTTTTAGTGTTTGATCTTTTATTGGTTATTTGTTCCAAATGAAGAGCAAAACTTCTCTATTGTAGCAACTTAGACCTTTGACAACTTTTTATAGTTTGTCTTTCATTAAACTTTCATGAGTGTACAATATTCTATTATTTTATATCATTTTATACACTCATTAGTCTCGTATTAGGATCATATTGTGGAATTCAGTGCTAAATATAGTGTGTCTTGCATTCTCAGGCTACGGACCCAAAAGAACAAAAAGAAGCACTTCAGCCCAAAGTGAAGAAGATGGAGCTCTATTGGCATCAATTGAATAAGGACAAGGCAAATAAGATGGCTTACTGGAAGCTTACAGCCTGGATTACTTCCGTAAACATCTTCGAAAGAATCTTGTGGGCATGCTTATGCCTGTTAGGGGATAGTTTCAAAGCCAAACTAGAGGACCTTACGGGTAGAACTTATGCCCATAAGGATGCCCGTAAGTACTATCCAGAGGAGTTTAGGACCAGAGCTTACGCCGTAAGGGATGTTGCAATGGCAGCACAGTGAAGCTTATTGTCCAACGCTTATGATCGTAAGCTGAACCATAACACAAACAAAAGACCTTATGAATGGAACTTATGGTCGTAAGTGTTCCCATAAGGCTCACGACATATCCTCTCCAGCTTCTTATGGCTATGTCCTTGCGCCCTTAAGTAGCCTCTAAATAACCGAGTATAAATAGACCTGATGACGGATTTTTAGGGCGTCTTTATTCAATCTTTAATCCCTTTTGGAGGCAAGGTTAGGGAAGAAAGGAGATGGATCTCCAAGGCTTATTCGGCAACTTTTGGAGGCTACTTTCATTTCTATTCTCTTCCTGTCTTATAACTTGGATGATTGCCCTCCATTAATGGAAGGCTAATTTCTTTGATGTTTGGGCATAGTTGAACTCTAGTGTTTATCTCTTGACATTGGTTGTAGATTTATGTGATTTATTTGTTTACTTAATTGCAATCCATGCTATTTAAATCTAATTGCATATTTGTATGCTTGATTGCTATAGTGGCGAAAGCCCTAGTTATCATAATTGATGTGCTTTGTAACTAGAATAAATTCCCACATAGTATAGACATACTGTGATTAGAGGGAATTGTGAGTAAGCCTAGAAATAGGGTACTTTGGAGACCTCGTCTCCCTCAATTCTCTCGAGTATGTTAATGAGAATTTTAGTGCTCTTTGCAATCATGTGGTATAGATTTTAGGAGTAATCACATTTCTATTATGTATTTAGATTAGGGGTAATCTCTCCTTACAAGAGAGATTGCCTACTTAAGAAATTCTCGTTAACTCAAATTGAGGTTTCACAGGGGTGTTAATTCGATTGTGTGGTAAGTGCATCCGCACTGTACCGATTCAGTTATTCTTCACCCTTGAAAGAAAGGTTTAGTATGATTTAGAAAACCTCTCAATTGAGATAGGATTACATGCTTAGACAACCTTTGTCCTGCACTCAACAAACCCTAGAGCCACCTCTTTAGGTGAGTGAAAACTACCATATCTAGAAAAGATGTGGAAAGAGTTACCACTTTTAAGAGTGAAAGCCACTCTATGGGACCCCAAGAGAAAAGGCTATCTTAGGAGTTCTGTGAAACTACCACCTTAAAGAGATGAGAAGTTATTTGTAAATTTTTGCTATTAAAGTCTTGTATGTTACAAGAAGCGAAGTAGAAAGTTGTAACACACACGCACTCAATAACTTTGACTAGAGTTTAACTATTTTTGGAACCCAAAATTTTTGACATTCTCTCATTGTACTTACTCCATTACTTTTGGAACTCCCCAATTTTTTATTACCTGAGGTCATACACTTATTCCTCTTAGTTTGTAATATTTTCTTTTTGCTTGAGGACCAACAAAAGTTTAGATGTAGGGGGAAATTGATGAGTGTACATTTATACGTTATTTGACATTATTTTGCACACTCATTAGGTTTGTATTAGAGTGCTTTCATGGAATATGATGCTAAGTATGATGTATATTGTATTTTTAGGCATCGGTCAGTGCTTAAAGACAAGAGAGAGCCAAAAGAAGTAAGAAAGAGCCAAAACGAGTAAGATAAAGCTCTCTCGGCATCAACAACGGAAGAACAGGCCAGACAAACCCATTTACATATACCTTATGGCCGTGCTTACGGCCCTAAGCCTAAGGCAGGGAACTTTACGGGTATGCTTATACCTGTAAGAGAATCATAGGGATCAAACTAAGGGCCTTATAGGCAAGACTAAAGACCGTAAGTCATATTGTAAGGGTTATCCAGAGGAGCTTACAAGGAGCGATATACGTCCAAAAGGGTGATCACAAGAGCAATTTGGGGAAGATTGCGACCCAGCACTTATAGGCATAAACTGGGTTGTAACATTAAGACAAAAGACCTTACGTATGGCACTTATAGTCAAAAGTAAAAAACCATAGGCATGTGATCAATCATCCTTAGCTCCTTACGACCTCGTTCTTACACCTATAAGTAAGTTGTAAGTGGTTAGGTATAAAAATTTATGATGAGGGTTTTGAAAAGGGGCCTTGGAATCTTTTGACAGGCAAGCTTGTGGACATAAAAGGGGCTTTTCTCCAAACCTTTGGAGGTGAATCATCAGAGGGAAATAGCTCACCTACCTTGGAAGATTGAGATTGGAGCAATCAAGGAGCATCTTTGTGGCATCTTTAGAAGGTTTTTGGGAACCTCTACGACAATCATCAAGGGCGTAATTAAGAAGGCAGTTTCTATGTTTTCATTGATTTATATTACCTCTTGTCAATTGTATTATTGTTATCCCTTTGTGGAGAACTAATTTTGTAGATGCTTGAGCATAGATGAATTGTAGGGTTTGATACTTTTGACATTGGCTATGGATTTTTATGCTTTAATTGATTTCTAATTGCAATTAATATTATTTGAATTCAATCGTGTATTATTATTGTCTTGAATGCCATCGAGGCAAAAGCCCAGTTTCATGTATGATTTGCTTGTGTGACGAGTCAAAAGACTCGCCTAGCATAGGCAAGCTGTGATTGGAGGGAAGTTTTGAGTAAGCCTAGAAATGTGGTACTTTGGAGTCGAGAGTTCTCCTTCCACAATCTTCCCTAGTGAATTAGCAAGCAATTCCGTACTATTTACAATCATAGGGAGTAGATTTAAGGAGAAATCACATTTCTACACTGTATGGGAATAGGGGAAATGATGAGTGTACAATGTTCATGTATTTTATATCAATTTGTGCACTCAATTGGCATATATTAGAATCATATTATGAAATTTGATACTAAATATAGTGTGTTGTGCATTAACAGGCTTACAGCAGTGCTTAAAGACAAGAGAGGGCCAAAAGAAGCATTCTAAACCCAAAACAATGAGTTTGGAGCTCTCTTGGCATCATTGTATTTAGGACAACGCAAATTGGGCGACTTAAGGGCAGTTTACAGTCATTCTTATAGCCATAAATCAATTCCAAAAGACTTTGCGGACATGCTAATGTTGGTAAGGGGCTTTAGGGCGCGGTTAAAGGACCTTACGAGTAAGGGTTACACCTGTAAGGATTCCCTTAAAGACCATCTAGAGGAGCTTACGATCACAGTATACACTTGTAAGGGTAGTCGCAAGGAGCTAATCAGTGAAGTTTATGATCTAGGGCTTATGGCCATAAGTTGAACAACAACACAAACAAAAAACCTTATGAACAAGGCTTACTGCAATAAGTCCTCCAGTAAGGCTTGTGATAATCTTCTTCGACTCCTTTACTGACCTAGCCCGTATGCCCATAAATAACCCGTAAAGTAGTCTAGTATAAATAGAACTTATGACGATTTTTAGGGTATCATTCTCTATTATATCTTTCTATTCTTTTGGGGGGTGATTCTTGGAGGCGAGGTTGAGGAAGAAAAAGGCCAAATCTCCAGCACTTTAGGAGTGATTTGGAGACGGATTTGGTACTAATTTCAAGGGGATAGAAGATCATAGCCGTCGAGTTCATCTTGACGGCATGCATGGAAGTTTCTTCGGTGACTCTTCATCCTAGGGATTGAAAAGGGGGGTTTTCATAGATCTCATGTCTTCCTCTATTCTTTGTATCTTGAATGCTTGCCTAATGGAGGGCTAATTTGTAGATGTTTGGGCATAGTTGAACTCTAGGGGGTTTTTTTTTTTGACTTTGGTCGTTGGATCTTTGATGCTTTAATTGATTCCTTATATGCAATCATTTCTATTTGAGTCTAATTGTGTGAATGAATTATTGATTGCTAATGAGGTGAAAGCCCTAGCTATCATACCTTATATTCCTACGTGACGAGAAGAAATTCCCACCTAGCATGGTCTTGTCGCAATTCGAGAGGAAAGTGGGTACACCTCTGGTTAGGTTATCTAGGAGACTTTGTCGCTCACAATTCTTTTGAGTGGATTGATGATAATTTCTGAGCTCTTTGCAATCATGTGGAGCAGATTTTAGAAGAAATAGCATTTCTGCTGTATTCGGATTAAGTATAATCTCTCTTTAGGGAGATATTATCTACTTAAGAGATTATCATTAGTCTGCAATAAGGTTTCATAGAGTGTTAATGCGATTGAATGGATGCATGTATCAACTCTGCATCTATTCAATTACACTTCGCCTAAGAAATCGGGGTTTTGTATATTTCTGAAAACCTTTAAGGTCAAATAGAATTCCATGTTTAGACAACCATTGTCTTGTGTTTCATAACCCTAGAGGGATGCTATGCCCGGACATCGCTTTCTTCCTTGATTTATCTCTTGTTATTTCCCGTATTTTCTTGTTTTCATTTGCTCTTGTTTACACACAAATCACTTTACTATTTCAGCCTATTTTTCAGATCTAGAGTCATTACTAGTACTCACTTTCTTTCCTGTTGACAACGCCCCTTGCGTGTGATCCGCAAGTGCATGGGTTTGTCGAAGTAATAAATCCCAGATGAGTGGGTATCGTATCCACAGAGAATAGTAAGTAAAAATACAACAATTGCTATCTAACTACGATGAAAATGAATCAATGGTAGTGTGAATAAAATCGTTATGAAAAGAACTAAAATAAATAAGAAAGAGAGGCACGATAAAGTGAGAGGAAAAAGCAATCGATAGAAAGTGGGGCACTCGGGCATTGCTCCTCTTAGGGTTATTTCTTCATGTACAAGACCAACTATTATGTCTCCTAACTGATGCTTAACGAGTTTTGGAAATCTTAAAATACACGGTCCTAAACCTAAGGTCAACCGTGACTAACTCTACACTATGCCCCGACAGAGAAATCGATCATTCTCAACACCTCACACTATATACAATTGGAAGAAGCTCTAGGGATTCCAAGTGATAAACCCTATTTCTATATGTAGATCTAACTTTTTAGTCCAGGCGAAAGACCCCTAGTCACGATTAAGCCCCAGATACCAAGAATTACTTCAACGCTTCACTCTGTTGCCCATGCAACTAAGCCCCAGCGGAGTTCCTCTCTTAGCACTTCACTCTATTGTGACTGTAAAGAACTCTATGAACATGGAGGTCGGATAAATCACACTGGAGGGGAAAGGGAACGCTCCGCTATCTCTTGACTCACCTTCTCAACCCTTTCCAATCTAGCATTGTCTAACCCTCATGGTGTGTCACTCATCCACAAGGGCTACCAAGATGGACTCTCAACCCTAGTGTCACTCTAAGGGAGAAAGCATTCAACAAGCATTCAAGATTGGAACTCAATTAAAGATATCAATTAAGGAAAGCATAATAAAAAGTCAATGAAACAATAATATCCTAGGGCTTACAAGTCCAAGCACACACTAGGGGGTTTAGCTCTCCATGGAGTAAGATACAATCAATAATGAAATCAAAAGTAAAAACATGTAATCCATAGGAAAACCTCCTTGGTATTCTTGTCGATGGTCTTGTGGAGTAGCCTCATCTTCTCCAAAGGTCCCCTTGTCAAGCCTAGGGCACACCTCGCCGGATCGGTGCCGATGAACGCTCTCCCAATAACTATTTTTTAAGAGAAACGCGGTGTTGAAGCGGTAGAACCACTCCAAAAGCCTTGTCAAAGACTCTCTAAACCTTAGCCACCGGTCTTCCAAAAGATGGAGAAAAGATATAAGAAAGGATAAAAGATGGATCCCCAAATTGGTACAAGTCACAACTTTATAAAGGGCTGGAATTGGGCATCCGTGTGGAATTCTGGAAATCTGATTCTCTGTGGGTTGTGAATAGTAACTACTGCAGTAAATTGCTACAATGATTTGCTGGAGTACCTACTATAGTACTCCGCCAAAATACTCCCGAATCCACACTTTTCATCAAGGCAACATAAATGAGCACACGTCTATGCCGTAGATCGCATCGCTTCTTCAATAAAATACCATATTGGTGAAGATCTTGCTAACATTGCACAAGTCAGAATACGCAAATGTGACTGCCTTTGTACCCCTTCAAACCATGTAATTGCTTGAGTGCATGGAGGTTGGCACACATTCACGTATCTTCGATCATAACTTGTGTCTTCACATTTGTTCACTCCAAGACTTCATCAACAACGTACAATCGCAATCTACTTTGGCTTCTTTCTTTTATATTTGGCTTCACAACCCTTCATGCACAAAAGTTCACAAATACACATGTATTAGCGTTAAAATCTGATAAAAGTAATGCTCATCGTAAGAGAAGAATACTTCGTATTACTAATACACAAGTACTTATCACATGTGGACTGACACTCTACACTTACGCACATTTTATTACCTGATCGGCATGTACACTTGCGTCCCTAGCAGGCAATCACCTCGAAAGAAGGTTTGCTTACTTATTGAATTCTTATTAATTCCTGTTAATATTTCATAGAGTGCAATGCAATTATGGGGTATCTGTATCAATATTATACTGAATTAGTTACTGTTTACCTTGCAAGAGTGGATGGTATATTTTAAGAATTTTTCTCACTTCAAATAGGATTGTTAGCTTACAACCTTTGTTCTAGATGTACAAAACTTTAGAGGGACTCTATGGCTGAGCATCCCATTTCCCCTACTTGTTTGACCGTACTTGTGTTTGTATTTATTGATTTCTATTTTCATTTCTTTAATTTGTTTTCACATTTCACATCTTTGAGTAGGCTAGTTTTCAGAAGTATGATTAGTACTGATAGACTCTATCTTCCCTGTGGATCGATACCTTGCTCTTTAGAACCCTTTACTACTTGATTGGCAAGTACACTTGCGTTCCCAATCAAATATTGAATACTTTTATTGGTTGTGCGACAATATTTTGCTAATAAAACTTTGTTTTTTTGATAAAATTTTCTAAGATATAACTTTATATTTATCATAAATAATTTTATTTATGTCAACACTAATTACATTAGTGACAAAATTAGTGTAACATATAATTTTATTTAATGACAATATTATTGTTAAATTAATAATTTTATTTGTGATAATAATAATAATAAACACATGGCACTATCTTCAAACAACATTAATGACAAAGTATTGGTCACAATAAAATGAATTATTGTGACCACTTTATTCATCACTATTTGTATTTTTTGTGTCAACAAAATTATCACAAATACTAAGGTTTATGTGACAATATAGTTTTATCACAAATATCAATGTTTTTAGTAACAAATATTGAAGTTTTTAGTGACAATAATTTCGTCACAAATTTTTTGCGTAATTGTGGCCAAATTTCTTAAGTGGTCACTATTGTATTTGCTATGGAGGTACTTGTGACAAGAGGTGACCGACCTCAAAAATTAGCCACTATTAATTATAGTGACAAAAATGACTGCTTTTAGTAACAACTTTGGTTATCACTAAAAATATAATTTTTTGTAGTGAAATGAGACATGAATTAGTAAATGGTTCCGCTTCACCAACAGCTATGTCTTGGCAGATCATACTCGGAGATAAATCTACTAAAAGAGGAGAACAAACATAAGTACAACCCTATCACTCATCCTCACAAAATAATACAAGCACCCTCTCTAATGCCTACTGTCTCATCCACACATTAGGATCGTTCTTTAGCTGTTCATCCTAAATCTTCAGAGCAGAGTCTCTTATGTAGACGTTTTCATGTCCCCAAAGATAACATCTTCTTTTTTTAGAATCTTAGCAGCTATTAACTTGTACGCTTTCCACACTTAGCTGTTGCAACTCCTGTTGCAATAGAGCTTGTAATATGGCCCTCCTGGTAACCTTGACTAAGTTCTAGCTTCCATTGTAACGCAATCTCAAGACCCTTCCAACCCTCCTAGTTCTATTGGAGTCAAATGCCATTTAATTCTCCTGATCTTGACCTACCAGCAAGTAGCTTAACTCAACAAGATCCTATCAATAGTACCCTCTTCAATGGTCGCATTCCACATGGTACATTATCATAATACTAAACAGTGGTGGAGCGAGGGTGCCTCTCCCCCTCCCTTTTATATATATATATATTTTTTAAATTTTTTCTTTATAAATTGATACATATATTCTAAAAAATTATATATTTTTTAAAATATTTGTGAAATTTCATTGATTGGTTTTTTATATTTTTATAATTTGAAATATACAGTATTTTCTGCAAAAATCTATTGTTTACCATTTTTTTTAACAAATAAGTTTATATACTCTGAAAAATTATACTTTTAGGGAAAAAATATTTAAAAAATTTTATTGTTTGGCTCTTGCAATATAAATTGGGTTACATGGTAACAAGTTTTTTTTTTTTGGGAAAAATTTATTATTTGACCTCATGATTTTTTATAATTTGATATATATATATATATATACATATATATTTTTTTTAAAAAAATATTTGTAAAAGTCTATTGTTTGTCACTTTCCCTTTTACTTGTCTACCAATAAAATTTTTTGCTTCTTAAAAATATTTTATTGCTCCGCCCCTAATACCAGAGATAGTCTTCAATGATCTTCTAAGGATCTTCAAATCTTCTACCAAACTTGATCTCTAAGTCATCCAAGTTTAGTTTTCACAATTCTTTAATTGCCACACTTGATCTTCAATTAATCAATTAATCTAAGTTTGGTTCTTTACAATCTTATTTTCAAACTTCTCCATGTATAATTATGTCTTCAAATAGCTTCGCCCATAATTAACATTATTTTCATTTAGCCTTGTCTCAAGTTAGTTATTAAGTTACTTCCTTTGACTTGTGTCTCTATGTAGCTTGTTACCAAACTGAGCTCCAATATTGTCTTGTCCTTCAAGTATTGGCACTCCAAATCAATCTTCTTGCCAAATATAGATGAGATATCATTTGGTCTTTGATTTGGCAAACATAGCCAAACATAGCCAGTGTCGTGATTTAGCTTTACCTCCACATAGTCATCGGCCTTGTCTTTAATGGGTTCTTCTTAATATAGCTCCAAGCCTCCAAGGTGTTGTGCCATGTCATCAACAATGCCATCTCACCAAGTCACCACATCACAATAGGCTGGGTTTCAAATGATGCCAATAAAGTACATCTGCGCTAATATTATATACAGACCCACATCACTCTTACCAAATAACATATTGTTTAGAAATGAACACATACAATAAAAATGTGCCAGAGTGCCGAGAAAATGATCTATAAAAGGTTTGTTTTAAAAATTATTTTTGAACATTTCATATATCAAAAATCAACTTTTAATTTACCTGTGTATGAAAATTTGCAACCAAATTCTAAATTTTTTGAGTCTAGTGATATGCATATTAGTAAGAACTATTGTTTCAATCATGTGCAAACTTTGGATAGTTAACTTACTATAGCTTAAAAGTTTAGCTTCCTTGACCTTTGTTCTAATATTTGGAATAATTAATTATCATTTTCTTCTTATAATTATTTTTACCCGCATTGGCCTAATGGACTTCTATTGCTAATTTTTTTTTATTTTTATTTTTATTTTTTACAGACAGGCCACAAGTGGCCACTTCAATAATTTTCTTGGAATTGTGGATTAAATTATAAAACATTCTTTTGGGCCATTATTAGAAAACTATTTTGTGGCTGTTTCTCCATATTTTTCTACGCAACATCAACTATCAAATCATTGTTAGGATTTTTATTGACAAGTTCAAACAATTTTTATCGACTTGATTATCAAAATAAGAATGCATTTATATCAAGAAGATTTATTTTCAATAATATTGTACCTTGATAAGAGTTAAGTCATATTTTGACAATTTATATTCAAAACTTATCATCTCATAATGAAAAAAAAAAGTAGGTATTTAATTTTTCTCAGAAATTAGAAATTGAGAGTCAATAAGTTGATCGGCCCTAATGGGTTCTTTCTTGTCGTTTAATTGGTATATAGTTGGCGTGTGGTCGATCAAGCAACCCACATGATTCATATTTATCAAAAATAAATAAAAATACTTAAGATTTGTGCTATGATAATAATTAAACTTGATAATGAAAACGTGTATCACGAGACGAGATGGACACCAAATTCTTGCCAGCGTATGTGAAAATAATGTTTCATGACATATGTGCAGTACATGTTGAAAGACTTGTGTTGAATCTTCTACTTTGCTTATCTATTTTTGTTAACATTAATTGGAGCTAGTTAGCAAAAATATTAAAATCAGATTAAAAAAAAAAACTCGACAGTGAGCTCCTTCATTATATATAGACTCCTTGCTACACTCAAATGAGTTCGATTCTAAAAGTTCTATGCTATTTCTATGAGATGAAATATGAATTATTGCAGCTCAGAATCTGATGCCTAGTGATTTCTTCCCAGCTTCTTTTGTGATACTATCACTTTTTTTTATAGATATATGGATGGGCGCCAGAGTAATATAGGTTGTTTAATTAATTATTCTGGCGGCCAGTTATGCTTTTCTATTAAAAATTTGGCATATATCAGGATTTTTGTGGTCGTTAAAATGGAACAAACATGTGTAATTTATGATGATGGATGTGGAATCTAATTTTATAGTCCTGAGTTGCAAAAAATAGGACGACCAGAAGATTTTCTTTCACAACAAACAAATTCATTTTTATATAGTCTAATTTAATATATGAGATATTAATTATCTGTTATTGAGAATTAATAACCATTGTAACATTAGGGTTCACTATAAAAGCCCTTCAGTTTGAGAGTGCTCTCCTAGTGGCCCCTCCCGCCCTAAAAAAGTTTCTGCGTCGTAGTTTTGATGTACAATTATTGTCTATTTCAATTTCATGTTTAGTGGATCTTATCTTTTATTTTGTTTATTTGTGTTATGTATTTCCGTATCTTATTGTTTGCTCTTTTAATAAATACAATTTATCAATTTTATAAAATAAAAAAAAACATCCTTCATAATTTAGTTGCTTTGAAAAAGGGCTTTTCATCAAATGATTAGGGTTTTTGTCCTCCTTTTTTCTTTTCTTGTTCTATATTGAAGCGAGATCTTGATTATATATAACTCTGAGTAGAAATCCTTGGGGTTTTTTGGAATGAATATTCTTTAGATTTTTCTTTTGAATCTCTTTTATTCTTTCAAAGTTCCCAATATTGCTCAGCAGATAATATTTGAAGAAGTTATATAAATTTGTTCACAAGTTTACTAAACAACATCAAACATGCAGAGATACATCTCCTTTGTAAGTTAAGCTTTGCTTCGTAGATAAAATAAAATGAAATAGTGAGCTAATCCCATCTTCTCTTTTCCTTCATATACTTATCTTTTCAATCAATCCAAAAAACACAAGAACTCCCTCAAAAACTCCACAAATCATAAAACTCCTCCGGCACCCTAGGCTCAAAATCATAATCATCCACAACCTCCACCGGCATCGTCATCTTCACCGGAGAAATTAAAGCAGACTCCATTACATCATACAAGTCCTCATCCAACCCTCTATCTTCCTCACCAACCTTCATAACAATCCCTTCATCAATATTATCCATCCTCTCCGGCAATTCCCTGGGTATTCACCCATACACTTCCCTGGTGAGCTTCTGTACGACTGACTTGAAGTGCAACTCATCCGTCTGCACGTAGATGGTCTCAATGAACACCACGTTCACCGGCACAGATCTCTTGCATGACATCTTACTACTAACTAACTATTTATATGTATGTTTATATAGGTTTTTTATTCATGCATCTGATGTGATTATTACCACATCAACATGAATATATATAGGTAGAGAAGGAGCAGGGGAACCATGCATGACGTCCCGTGTTTGATGTTAATTAGAGACCGCGTTAAACCCAAGTCTAGGGCACAAGGCCTTGAAGAAAGATTTTTCCCTTGCGTTCATGAAAAAGACACGAGAATAGAGAGAGAGAGAGAGAGAGAGAGGTATTACGTCATGACCTCACAAGTCGCGTCATTGGGCCAGCAGCAATGTCATGAACTCATGGCCCATTTTCTAATCGTCCCCGGGGGCGGGCTGACTCGATGAGGCCCAGAAACATTGTCAAGACAGCCCACGTACTGGCTTGGGATTTTTAAGATAAACATCAAAATTAAAAATATCTAAAAAATATTAAAATAATTACAAAAAAATTATTAAAACATTAATAATTACATATATATAATTATTTGAATGTAAAATGTTAAACATTATATAAAACTTTTATATAAAAAATTACATAAATTACGAGTAAATATTAACAATCAAGAGGTTAGTGATAAAATAAATACATATATATATATATATATATATATATTACATCATTTATAACTATATGAAGTAGGGACTTGTTATTTATTTAAAAAGTATAACAAAAACAAATATCTCTTATAACAACCAGACCTAATTAAACACTATACAAAATATAAGAAAAATTATTAAAAAGTAACAATATACACAATTTTTTGAATGGAAATTTTTTTAAATTTTTAGTCGGATTTAGTATTGAATATTACTTAAAGAATAGTAATGACAATCGAATTGGGGGAAAAATTGCATAATAAACTAATGCATCAAAAAACTTCAAAATTATTGTTGTTTATTTTAAAAGCGCACACAATATATATATATATATATATATATATATATCATTTGGGGACGTTCAAAGAGCATCCCCAGATTATTTAAAGTAAGAGAGAAGATTGAGAGGAGAAAGATAGGAACAATCGGTAAAGTGAACAGTGCAATAAATAGTGACCAAACATGGTACTTGTTCCAAACGGGTTGGTGTGGTGTTCTAGGGGTTTCTATTTAACTTTTGGTGTTCTCCACTATAGGCTTAGAAGAAATGGATTTCGACGGTTGAGATTGTTTCAGTTACTGTGCTCATATTGATTGAATGGTTGAGATGAAAATACTATACATCCCACTTTTTATTGTTCAACTATTCATAAGAACAGTGTTACTGTTTATGTAATAGTACAGAACCGTTGGATTGAAATCCAATAGTCTGCAGCAACGTTCATAGATTAGAAATCTATGAACATGCACAAATGATTGATGCTCTATATATATGTATGTCTCATAATATTTTTTTAAATTTCCAGTCTTCAAAATTAAATTCTTGAAAACTCAGCCTTCCATTTGGAGATTTTCAACTAAATTTTAAGAGTTGAATTTGGAAGCTTTGAATATTGAATCCAATGACTTTTTGTTTCAAGGTCTTGAATTCTCTATTAAGCCTTGAACTTTTAAACCTTACCCTAATGCTCTGTTTGGATTGAGGGCCGGCAAGGGAAAGTAAAGTAAAAAGAGGGTTTTGGAGGGTCATAGTGATCTTTTCTCTTATTTGGATAGATATTTTTAATTTAATGAAGAGAAAGGAAGGGTTAACTCTGACCCTCCGAAACCCTCCAAACCCCCACTTTTTCTAGCCCACTGATTTGGGTGCCGGGGAGGGAGAACCTCCTAAAAATTTTAAATTATTTTAGAAGACCTTAATACTTTTAATTTTTTAAAAATTAATTACATATCCTCAGTTCATAAGTTTCTTTTTTCACTTTTTTCAAGTTAATTTTATTGTAATTAAGTACATGACACCATCATAGATCCCTTGTTGGTATGTATTTTTTTCTCTTATGTTAATTTAATTATTTTATATTTTAGTAGACCTAATCAGTCATCAGTCCATTGTGATGATGTAAATAGCAACATTTATTTTGTCCTATACAAGACAATAATATATGATATATTTTCAAAGAAAAATAAATAAATTGTGGTATTTGAGAAGAGGCAAAATTAAAGTATAAAAATCGAAATCAAAATAATAATGATAATTGTAATAATTTTAGTATTTATTAAAAAAATCTACTGAAAGTGTTAATTTATTTGAGATATTTATAATGCATGTGTTTAAGTAGAAATAAGTAATTTTTTATTTAATAGTAAGGGTATAATTGGTAAATCATATTATTATATATCATTTCCCTTCCCTTCCCTTCCTTAACCAAACAAGGTTTATCTGAAAACTCTCATTTGCTTTCCCTCCATAAAATTTATCTATTCAAACAAAGGTTGAACCCTTTCTTTCCTTTCCCTTACTTTTCCTCCCCTTACTTCCCCTTCTACTTTTGAATCCAAACACTATGTAAGTATAAAATCATTCTATATGAATATATGAACCTTTAAGTTGGTGTCGTGCCCTGCCTATTATCACTATGCATGGCATATCCTCTTTAGTCTTAAAGTCTATCTACTACATCTAGCCAATCCTTTAAGCATATTCATATTTTTGTACTATTTATTAGTTCATTCGGTTCCTCTTGTCTCCCAATACCTTATTTTATGTAATGAAAAGGCTACTCAATAGTTAATAGATCACATGCTATGAACAAGTAGCATAGGATAATTATGCTTTATGATTTCTATCATAACGAAATATTAAAAATATTACATTTATTCGAAGTTAAAAGTCATTCTAATTATTGCTATTAATTCATACAAGGAACTAGAGCTAATACTAGAAGAAGAAGAAGAAGATGATGATGATGATGATGATGATGATGATGATGATGCATTACTAACAAATTTTCTTCTAATCATATTTACAACATGGGTTGTTGATGTACGTTTTGGAGATAAGGAGGTACTTCTAATTTTTGTGGCTAAAATAAATATGGAAATAATGGTAAAGACTTATGTTTTTATCATGAAAATCAATTAAACAAATTAACAAAAAGTGCCATAAATTTTAAAACATGAAAAAAGAATTATCTATGAAATGGAAATAAATTCAATTTTTTCAAAGTATTTTTTAAATTTTAGTTGTGTAAGGCAACAATATATAGGAGTAAAATGAGCATCATGCCTATATTTTGAAAAGACTCGCTCATAAAATATAATTAATTAATCAACATAAAAATAGTGGGATAATAAACAACTATCTAAAAAATAAAAATAAAAAACTCCTTTATTATATTACAAATTCTCAAATCATAAGACTTTTTCTAGTAAATTTTCTTTGAATCATATTTATAACATGGACTGTAGATGTACAATTTGGAGATAAAGGGGTACTTCTAATATTTGTGGCTAAATTAAATGTTTGTCTATTACCACATGCACAGTTATATTCATTATACATGTCATAACATAAAAAATAATAATTTCCTTTGTGACAATAATAATCAAGTCTTATGTTTCTCTCATAAGAATCAATTAAACAAAAAATGCCATCAATTTTAAAACATGAGTAAAGAAGCATCCATAAAATGGAAACTAGCTCAATTTTTCAATGTCTATTTTTAGGTTTTAGGGTTTGTTTGGGTACCACTAAATTCCATAGGAATGGTGGTGGTTCCCATGGAATTTAATGTTATGTTGAAAATTATAATAAGTGTTGTTTAGACACCAGCTTTACAGTATTAAATTACTATAGAATCATATCATTCCATAGTAATTTGCAAAAGAGGTGGAACCCAATTTTTTTCCTTTGCTTTTCGGGCCGCATCTCGCTCCACTTCCCGTGTCTTCCCTTCTTCCTTTCCAAACCAACCCGAACCCCTCCCCAGAACTCCTTCCCCTCACCAAATCTTCTTCTCCTCCTTCTCCGATGGCTCTACCCTCAACACTTCAGCGCTAAGCCCAAGTCCACTCCCACCCCGTGTACTGCTAGCGTCGCCCTACTCTCTGCCCTGTCGAGCATCACACAATCCCATTTGGAAAGCCTAATCCTTGGTAAAGCAGCTATTCTTTTGCTTTCGCGATGAATCTGGAGTAGTAAGACATTTGGAACCATGCTATCCTTGTTCTTGTTTCTAATTATTGATATGATGCGGTTTGAATAATCTCTAGATTTTTATCTTATGGAGATCTTGGTGGATCTAATGAAATAATTGTTTGATGTTTTTGGTTCTTTGGATCCTGTTTGAGATCTTGTGTTTGTGGTCACTTTTGTTATCGTTGTTTGATGTACATATGGTGTTATTATTGTTGTAGATCTGGATGTTTGGTTGGATATATATATTGTGATTTGTGGCATGTTACGTTGTGTTGATTGTTTCTTATATTTTCACCATTTTTCTACTGTTCTAGAAGCAATTAGATTCAACGTCTTTTTCATAGGAAAAGAAAAAAATGTATGTATGTATGTATTTTGTGCTTTCTATTATGGGTCTATGAATGGATGAGATGATCTTTGGAGGGAAAAAGCTAAGAAATTCTATACAATACCTTGGTTGTGTGTATATCAATAGACATTTTTATGTTTGGTTGGCAAAGTCATCATGATGAGTATACTATGTTCATGTATTTCATATCTATTTATACACTCATTCGGCATGTATTAGAACCATAATGCGGAATTTGATGCTTAATGTCGTGTGTTTGGTATTAACAGGCTTAGGGCAATGGTTAAAGACAAGGGAGAGCCAAATGAAGCATTTTAGATCGAAAATGATGAAATTGGAGCACTCTCAGTATCATTAGAACAAGGACAAGGCAAACTGGGTGGCTTACGGGCAACTTAGCGCCAACCTTACGGCTGTAAGTTTATTCTTGAAGACCTTGCGTGTATGCTTATGCCCGTAAGGGGGATTCAGATTCAATTCAGAGGACCTCATAGACAAGGCTTACGCCCGTAAGGACCATCCAGAGGAGCTTAAGACTGTAGTGTAAGCCCGTAAAGGCAATCTCAAGAAACTGAACAGCAAAGTTTACGGTCTAGCGTTTATGGCCGCAAGCTAGGTCGTAACAAAATTATAAGACCTTACATATGGGGCTTACGACTGTAAGCATTCTCGTAAGGCTCGTGACAATCTTCTCCAGCTCTCTTACAGCCTAGTCCTTACGCCAGTAAGCAGCCTGTAAGTAGTCGAGTATAAATATAACTTATGATGATTTCTAGGGCATTCTCTATTCTATCTTTCTATTCTTGGAGGTGAGATTGAGGAGGTAAAGGACTGAATCTCCAGCACCTTAGACAAGATTTGGAGAGAAATTTAGCCCGGTATTTAAGAGGATTGAGGGTCGTAGCCGTCGAGCTCAATTTCATGGCGTATGTGGAAGCTACCTCAACAACTCTCTATCCTAGGGTTTAAAATGGGGGTTTTCAAGGATCTTATGTTTACTCCTATTCTTTGTATCTTAAATGCTTGCCCTCCATTAATGGAGGGCTAATTTGTAGATGTTTGGACATAGTTTAACTCTAGGATTTATTCTTATGGCTTTAGTTGTTGGATCTTTGATTCTTTAATTAATTTCATAGTTGCAATCATATCTATTTGAATCTAATTGAGTGTTTGAATGCTTGGTTGCTAATGAGGTGAAAGCCCTAGCTATCATGTTTGATGTGCTACATGATGAGTAGAAATACCCACGTAGCATAGGCATGCTGTGATTAGAAGAAATTGTGAGTAAGCCTGGGTATTAGGTACTTTGGAGACTTCATCTCCATCAATTCTCTCAAAGTGAGTTGTTGACAATCTCCGTGCTCTTTGCAATTATGTGGAGTGGATTTTAGGAGAAATCATATTTCTGCTCTATATTCGGATTAGGGATAATCTCTCTCTCTTTAGGGGAGAATATCTATTTAAGAGATTATCATTAGCTCACAGTGAGGTTCATAGAGTCTTAATGCGATTGCGTATATGTCTGTATCAGCTCTACACCTATTTAGTTACTCTTAGCCTGAGAAATCAGGGTTTAGTATAATTCTAAAAACCTCTCGGTTCAAATATGATTGCATATTTAGACGACCATTGTCTTGTACTTAATAACCCTAGAGGGATACTATGCCCGGACATCGCTTTCTTCCTTGATTCTCCTCCTATTATTTCCCATATTTTCTTGTTTTCATTTACTCTTCTTCACACACAAACACTTCACTATTCAAGCTATTTTTCAGATCTAGAGTTTTTACTAGTACTCACTTTCTTCCCTATGGACTGACGCTCTGTGTTTACGCACACCTTATTACGCGATAGGCACATTCACTTGCGTCCCTATCACACCATCCCTGTTTTTAGGAAAGTTTTGTATAGTAGAGGAAGTCTTCTTACTTTCTTTATGATCTTTGCCTATATTCAGCAGCCTTTTGAAGCCTATTGAGCATAATCTTTGTACACTTAAGGACTTCCATTCTTGCCTACAAATTAAAGACAAGAATGAAGATGAAAAACAAAGAAGATTAAAGCAATATTGAAGATACAACTTCTCAATCAATCGAAGAAATACAATTGTAAATACAAAAACAAACACAAAATATAGAGACAAAAATAAAAAACAAAGCTAACATTACAAATCTAATTATGAAGGGATGACATAAAACGAAATTACTATGGAAAAATTTTTCTGTGCAATCCAAACACCATTCTGTAGGAATTTTTCTTGTAGTAATTTTTCAATATGATTTGTCTCGATTATCATCCACTTTCAGATAATTAAGATTTTCCTTTTTAGACAAAGATTTCTAAGGTTTTGAATCCTTCTAGTACCACAATGAACTGTTGTGATTGTGCCAAACGCCTACCAATTTCCTTGGAAAAGAGCTACGAATCATCAAGTACAGCTCTCCTTCTCAATTTTTCTTCACAATCTTTTTCATTACTCTCAACCCCCATGGAAAATGTTTCTTTTCACACACAAATAGTTTAATTTGTTTAGTTTTAGAGATTGATGATAGAACCCCCATGAAAAATACTTCTTTTCTCACAGAAATATATCAGGGCTCTTGTTGTCTTTTGTTTACTTGTATGTTTTGCATTGATAAAACCTTGTCTTTGTTTTGTGTTGGGAAATAAGCTACTATTGAATGATGTTGGATAATAGTTTACCTTAAATGCAATTTTTTAATTTGTGTGCTTCCTGTGATATATCTTCTTAGAGTGAGTAGTTTTCTTTCTTGTTTTTGACCTAAATGGGTCAAATATTGTGATGTTGTGAATTTTAGTGTTAGAGAATACATTAATGCTTGCACATATAATGCTAGTGCAAAATTAATGCTTGGACACATAAACTTCTTAAATAACTAAGTGTATGTCATTGTAAAGATATGCAAGTGAAGGCACTCTAATTATAAAGACTTTTGTAATTGTTGCAATAAATAGTTTTTGTTTTCCTTAATTTTGTTAGTGTTTGGTATTCACAAGTTACATATGTTTTATGGCTTTGGCATTTGGACAAGCTGAAAAAGAAGAGTCAGTCAATCTCTATTTTAGTGTTAGAGAATAAGTAAGTGCTTGTACATATAATGCTAGTGGTTTTTGCTTCTTGCACATATAATGCTAGTGCAAAATTTATGCTTGCACATATAAACTGCAATAAATAGTTTTTGTTTTCTTAATTGTGTTATAGTGTTTGGTATTTGGCCAAGCTTAAAAAAAAGTCAGAGAAGATTATCATAATCAAGATTAATTTCATTGTTTCATATTAGGAGAGCACCCAAGGACTATCTTAATGCAAATCAAAGCACAAGTAAGACTAATTTGATTGTTCTGTATGTTTCCATATACATGCCATATTAAGCATTTAATTTTCTTACAATATATCATCTTAGAGAATAGTTTTTTTTTAACCTCTATATTTGATATTGCTTGATGGTATTTTATCTCAACTGCAAATTTTTTTTTTTATTTGTGTGCTTCTGTATGGATTATCTTAGGGAGAGTAGTTTTTTCCATTTTTTTTTTACCTAGATGTGTTAAATGTTGTGATGATATGATGTTGTGAATTTTCCTTATTAGAGAATAAGTGCTTGTACATATAATGCTAGTGCAAAATTAATTCTTGCACAAATAATGTTAGTGCAAACTTTATGCTTGCACATATAAGCTGCTGTACATAGCATTTGGTTTCTTAATTGTGTTAGTGTTAGAAATTTGGACAAGCTAAAAAAAAGTTTTAGACAAGATTATCATAATTAAGATTAATTTGATTGTTTTGTATTAGGAGAGCACTCATGGATTATCTTAATGCAAATCAAAGCACAAGTAAGATTAATTTTGATTGTTCTGTATGTTTCCATATATTGTACCCTGTCCTGATTTTAGACCTCTGGCCTCTTTAGATTTTTGTGCATGCATTAGGGGTAAAATGGTCATTTAGTACTAATGGTATCCTTACATGATTGCATAGTAGCTTTTGTGTGAGAATTAGCCAAAACCAGGGGCAATTAAGTCTTTTGGACCCTTTTCATTTTATTTCTCTATAGGAGGGCAAATTGGTCATTTCTCTTATAAAAAAAAGAGAAAATAAAGTTAAAGCAAACCTGGCTCTTTCCTTCTCTCTTGCTTTCTTCTTCTTCTTTCTTTCTTTCTTTCTTTCTTTCTTCCTTCTTTCAGCCAAACACCTCAACCTTAGAAAATTATTTTTTTCGGCAGCCATCATATGCGAATCAAAACACCAAACTTCTTCCTCTCTTACTCCTAAATTCGGTAAGCCTTCAATCCAAGGTTATTCTTCCGTATTTCTCTCATTTTTCTTTGTTTTGGAAATCTTTATAAACCTAGAAATACACCATGGTTTGGGTTGGTTATAGGCTCAATCGAAGCTAATGTCATTGTTACTCATTTGTGTGAATGCTTGTAAAGAGATTTCTTGATTAGATGATGTAAATTCGGGAGAAAACCATTGTATTAGGGGTAGTTCACTGTAGCAATCCTTTTACTATAGCACCAAAAAAATTTCAACATTTTCATGTATTTCTTTTGTCCAAATTGAAACCCTCCTTACTCGGAATTCATTGGAACTAGGTTTACTCCGGTTTGAGGTTGTTTGAGTCCAAAATGATGTTATTTTGCCCTAAAACCCTAGAGTTACATGTTCAGCATGAACATTTGCATTGGCATGCATTTTAGTTTTCATTCTTGTGTTTATTGGTTCTTGGATTCCCTGCTTGTATCTAGGTGCCAAAGCATCCTCCTAGGGGAAGGAAATCACCAACCAGTGAGCGCATCTCGAGACAAGATGACTGGTTCCGTGAGTGGTTAAATCCATACTTGCATAAATTTAATAAGGGTATAACAATATTTCTTTATGTGTTTTTATAACATATTTATAATGATAAATCGTATTTCATTTGATATGTATATCGAGAATGAATTTATTTGGCAGAGATGAACCTACTATACTTATGTGTATTTTTCTTGAAAGAAGCATGTTTACATGCACATGTATTTACATGCAAATGGAATATGGTTTGATGTGCATTTTCGTATTTAAACATTGTATGATGGATTGCTTGAGTTGGAATTGGAAAGAAATATATTGTTGTATTTGGCTTTGATGGTGACTACGGACTTTAGTCCGACACTGCAGTGGGGGTTCTACGGTCCAGCCTAATGGGAGGCGGTGTGATCAACCCTGAGTTTACCCTAGTCAAGAGGTGGTAGAGCCATTAATAGGGGTTCCTTTATGTGAGAAACCTACCATCACCACACGGGGATCTCAGTGGCCAACATCAAGGAAAGCATCATTTTGAATTTTAAAAAAGTTTCAAAACACCTTGGTGGTCCCGTATGTAATCGCGGCCACGATTAGCTAGGGAATTGTTTGAGGCCAGCCTTTATTTTGAGTCGTGTTCAATGTGTTGGAAAATGCTACTTGCTTGTACTATTGATAAATCATTGTGTTAACCGTTAATCTGTTGAATACTTGGAACTACCTTTTTAGATTATTATTATTTTGGTAATAACTATTTGAAATGCTTTATTACTTTGTTATATCTATGATGTCACCACTCACTGTATAACACCTGTTGCTCACCAATCTCCTTTCTTCTTCTTTCTTAGACTACGATGCTGGATTTCGTTATGCTTGGTAAGCAATAGAGTGACCTACATTTTCTCCTTGTCTAGGTTAGTTTGCAGTGTGCATGTAAACTCTTTGAATCCACTAGACTTAACTTTTCCACTATTCTTGTATTTTGTATTCTCTGGTTGTATTTGGAACCCTGACTTGTACTGTTGTTGATATTGTCTCCTTCTTTAGTAAGTTGTGATAACAGGTTTGTATTGAGCCTTACGGTGACTAGGAGGTGGGATGCTATGGGCCCACTCCTTGTTGTCATGGTGATTTCCACATGCCTAGCTAGGGTTGGGGCGTGACATCATATGTATGGCATATTAAGCATTTAATTTTCCTGTAATATATCATCTTAGAGAACAAATTTTTTTGTTACCTCTGCATTTGATATTGTTGGATTGTAGTTTATCTCAACTGCAATTTTTTTTATTTGTGTGTTTCTTGTAATGAGTTTTGAATGTGGAAATATCATATATAATCAACATTTTGAATGCTAAGTTCATAATACAGTTTCATGAGGACTTATATTGACCTTGTTCCTGTACTATGCTTTCAATTGAATGCCTACTGAATTTTTTAAAGTAAGTAAAAGCTAAACTTATTTGATTATTGAATAGTTTAATTTCAATGACATTAATGCTAACTGGTTTTTTTTTATTTTGATTTTCTGTTGAATGTTCTTAAAGTAAATTAAAGAATAATTGACCTGATTCAATTTTTTTGGTATCCTCTTTTGATAACACAGCCTTATTGGAACATATGTTGACCTTGTCATACACTATGGAGGAAGATGGAGGAATGAGGATGAGAGAGTGCATGAGGAAGGCCATATTGAGACAATTAAATCAGTAGATATTGACTATATATCATTTTAACTTTGTTAGATTATTTTTTAGATGTTAGTAGTGAAAGACACCGAAGAATGTGGTTTAAAATTAATGGACTATCTTCTAATGATGGAATAAAGGATATTTTGAATGATGTTGATACAAGTAATATGGTACATTACTATAGTGGCCATGATAGTATCGATGTGTTTATGGTTGAGCATGACCATCTAGTAGCAGTAATGCCTGATAAAGTGGATAAACAAGGATAAGAAAGCATAGAAAACTTGGTGAACATGGTGGAATTCATGGTAGTCGTTCTTCAGGATGAAACATACCATCCATTTGGAGAGTCAAGTGATGCAAAAATATGTGATAATTTCGACATAAGTAATGCTATCTAAATATATTCAACAATGGGTTAGGTGTTGATCATGGAGGACTAGGTGGAGTTGATGTTTTTAATGCTACCAAAAAGGAAGGAATTGCAGGTTCTCCTGAGAAAGAAAATCTGAAGGAAGATGAAATGGAATTGTTTAATGAACCTGTACATTATGAGGAGGATTTGCTTAGTTTGGAACGGTCTGATGATGAAATCACACATGTGTATGTTGATTTCAATGAAAATGGTGATGTAAAAAATCCAAATTAAGAAACGGGAATGAAATTTTATAGCCATAAATGCATCATAGAAGCCCTGCTAGCATGGGCAATTGAGAGGGGATATTCCTATAAATTAACAAAGAACACCAAATTAAGGATCATTGTTGTTTGTGAAGATAGTTGCGGCTTCAAAATTCATGCATCAAGATATAAAGACACTTTCTCATTTCAAATCAAGACATTTATGGCAGAACATAGTTTCCTGAGAAAAACTTTAGGTCATATGGTGAACTGCAAATACATAGCAACAAGATACCTTGAAGATATAAGGGATGCTCCTAATTGGGATGCATCAACTATGCAGAAAAGGATAAGCATAGAATGTGGAGCTGACGTCCATATATCAAAATGCTATTATAATAGGAGATATAAAGGCCCAATATAAAAGGTTATATGACTATGCAGAAACTGTTAGAAAAATAAATCCTGGGAGTCTAGTGAAATTCAAGACTTCTTTGGTGATTGAAAAAAATGAGAGTGAGGGAGCATAGAAAGTTGAAGGCGTACCAAGCATGACAAGAGAAATTGTGGTCTTCTAATTTATGTACATGAGGTTTGGGGCCAAAAAGCAAATTATCTTTCAGGCATAAGACCTTTGATTTGTTTAAATGGGTGTTTTCTAAAGACTTCAATGGGAGGGCATTTATTATGTGCAATATCTAGGGATAGGAATGAGAATATGTTGCCTCTCACAATAGCTTGTGTTGATGCTAAATGTAAGGAATTATGGTCATGGTTCCTTAATGTTCTTTGTGAAGATTTTGGTAGACTAAAAGATAATGGCTAGGTTTTTATGTCTGATCAACAGAAGGTGAGGTCAAATAATTTGTGTCTTGTACCTTGCTTAATTTTCAGTGAGTGATACAAGCATTTAAGCTACAAGTACTGCTATATATATATATACTTATACTTCGCATATTTTGCTTAGGTTAATTTTTTTTCTTACTCTGCTAACAAGGTACTTTCGTTAATTTGTAGGGGCTGACATAAGCTTTTAATGAGTTAATACCTAATGTAGAGAATAGGTTTTGTGTTAAACACATGTATGAAAACTACAAACAAAAATACATAGGAGTTGAGTGCAAGAAATTGCTTTGGTTAGCAGATTCTATTGGGATTAAAAAGCTCTTTGAGAAGCATATGGCAAGAATGAAGGAGTTGGATCAAAATGCATATTAGTGGGCTATGCAACATGATCCTCATACATGAGGCAAGTGTTATTTCTCGACACATACTAAATCAGATGCTCTACAAAACAACATCTATGAATCTTTCAATTCTTATATTAGGAAGGCTAGGAGTTTACCAATTTTAAGAATGTTTGAGTGGATTAGGAAGGCATTGATGCAAAGTTTTTATATGAAACTAACTGGTATGAAAAAAATATAAGGGTGATATTTGTCCTAACTATCAAGATATGCTAGAAAAACTTAAAATATAGAACATAAATTATTTTTATACACATGCTGGTCAGGAGATGTATGAAGTTGATATTATAATACCACATCAGTTGTGAAGTTGGCTAACTGAACATGAAGTTGTAAGATGTGTAAACTTATAGGAATTCCATGCGAACATGCCATTGCTGCTGATCATAGTAAGAGAGAGGAACCAGAGGCATATGTTAACCAATTCTTTACAAAGGCCATATATTTTTAGAGGTATATAAGCATTCAATCCAACCTGTTCCTAGCCAAGATGCGTGGGAAAGAATAGATTTGCCTAATATTCATCAATGGACTGTGAGGAAGGCCCTAGGTAGACCCAAGAGAAAGAGGAGTAAAAATCCAGATGAACCACAAAACCCTTATAAGGTTTCTAGGGCTGGTGGTAATGTCATTTGTGAGAATTATCATCAAGCTGGGCACAAATGTAAGAGGATGTAAGGATTCTGTCATATTGGAAATATCATGGCAAGAAGAGCTCCAATCCAAAAGGCCAAGGAAAGTGGAACATATCTCCCAAACAAGGTATAACTTAATATACTTTGTATATTACTTTATAATTTTTTTTATTCTTTCTTTTTGTGTGTTTTTTTATAGTTCTGCTTTTGGTGTATTTCATTGCACAATCCACAAAAAAAAGGGAGACCACAGAAAAACACAAACTTAGTGAGAGTACCAAACGCAGAATCTAATTCTACTTTGAGTAGACAAAATATTTCAATGTCTCAGCCACTTGTCAGATGATACTTTGGAGGGGATAGAGTATGTCTTTTTTTTATGTTGTACGTATTGTTGCTTTTCATTACTTTGGACATGTTACTTTTTTATTTTTTACATGATAGATAGTGTTTTTGCTGTATGATTGGAGGAAGGTGCTTGTCAATTAGTCTTTCACACCTAAAGAATTTGTTTTTTACCCTTTGATTGGAGCCAACAAGTAATGAAACATCTATAGTAAACAGAACCTCAACATATCATGCACATACTGTGTCAAGTGTACAAAAGATGGTCACTCGCAGGGCACAAGGGCCACCTAACCCACCATCAAGCTCCAACAATTTTAGAAGGATCAACAACTTGTAGATTTTGCAAGTCAACATGGAGATGAATCACAACATATGCAGAAGAGAAAGGAAATCTAGTTCTAATCACATGTTCTGTATGGCATCATGGGGTGTAATGATTGTCAGACCATTTTGGGAATGAATGTTAAGACATACTTAAATGATTGCCACATTTGGTTTTGTATTTTTAGATGTAATTTTAGAAGCTGCTATGATTTATCATAGATAGATGAGTATTTGACTTGAGAGTTAATATAAATTAGAGCAATATTGATGCTCTCTTACATAGCTTTTGATCTTTTGAATTTCTTTTCTGTTGTTTTTGCTCTTGTACATAGGTGAGTAAATGATTTAGGAGTTAATGTAAATTAGAGCAATGTTGATGCTTTTTAAAATTGTTTTGATCTTTTGAATTGTATATGATCTTTTATGAGTTTTTTGCTCTTATACATAGGTGAGTAAATAGAGCAAATGTTGATGCTCTTTGAAATTATTTTTTATCTTTTGACTTGTATATGATCTTTTATGTTGTTATTTTCTCTTGTGCATAAGTGAGTAAATAGTACAATGCTAATGCTCTTTTAAATTGTATTTTATCTTTTGAATTTTATATGATCTTTGCCTATAAAGGTGTTCAGTCTGGCTTGTTCTCCAACTATTGATGTCGAGAGAGCTCCATCTTCTGAGTTTTGACTCTAAATTGCTTCTTTTGGCTTTCTTTCTCTCTCTTTCTCCCTCTTTCTCTCTCCTTTTTAAGCTCTACCCGACACCTGAAAATACAATTTTTACCATGTTTATCATCATCTTCCTCAAAAA
The DNA here is from genome assembly GCF_009730915.1 of Dioscorea cayenensis subsp. rotundata. Taxonomy (NCBI): domain Eukaryota; kingdom Viridiplantae; phylum Streptophyta; class Magnoliopsida; order Dioscoreales; family Dioscoreaceae; genus Dioscorea; species Dioscorea cayenensis. Next base: position 10,591,610 of record NC_052474.1, read on the forward strand.
AAAAACTCTAATACATGCCGAATAAGTGTACAAAACAATATTAAATGATGTATAAATATACACTTATGAATCTTTTATGTGGGTTTTGCTCTTGTACATAGGTGAGTAAATGATTTGGGAGTTAATGTAATTAAACGAGCAATGGCCATGGTCATTTAAATTGCTTATGTTCTTTTAGGTTGTTTCTAATTTTTTAAATTGCTTATGATTTGGGCATTAATGTAATTAAACTGTAATGGCCATGCTCATTTAAATTTCTTATGCTCTTTAAAATGGAAATACATAAAAGTATTCTAACCAAACAAAACATATTTTCACAAACATTGGGCAAGCAAAAATTTTACACACCATCTTCTTTAATTTTCAATGTCATTACAGTTCATACTATACAAGCTGAACCTAAAGAAAATATAGTTGAGAATTACGATTGCTCTTGAAATCCATAATCGAACACATTTGTTAGGCACCACTATCTTTAGCTTAAACTATTGCTCATAATTACAACTTGTTTCTTTGGTTGCATGATTGTTATAAGCATCACATAAATTTGTCATATTCACCAAATAGCTTGTTCCACCTACATTAGCAAAAAAGTAGGAGGTCACCAGTTCTGAGAACATCGAAGAAATAAAAAAAACCATTCAAAAGCTTGTTTGCTTACCAGTGAGGATATAAAAAAAATCAAATAATTGCTAAAGTGGTTCAACTCTTTAAGTTGAGGCCACCTCTTCTTGTTAGATCTTTCTGTTAAATAAATTTGTAGTTAAGATTTGGAAAAAGTGTTTAGAGTAGAAAAAGGAGAAAGATTAAGAGAGGAAAAACAAACAAAAAAAAAGGGAAAGGGATCTGAAAGGATACTATATAATCGGAAAAGATGAATAACATATGAGAAAAATATTTTTCTTTTGCCACGTTAGCCATACTTTATGTGATTTGTTGACTTTGCCCTTGCCACATAAACAACGGTTAACGGCGTTGATGATTTTTCTCTTTTTTGCTAGTTGGGGAAACCACATGATATAAAAACGGGGAAAAAAAATCACTAACCTTAATTTGCAAAAGTGGGAAACCACATAGTTTTCCTTAAAAATGGAATCTAAAAATGGTGCAAACCGAGGTTCAATCTTAAAACCATGCAAAACCAAGGATTTGAATCTGGGTGGCTCAAATAAACTTCCACTAACCACTTCAACATCCATGGAATACATAAAAAAGTATAAATATAACCAGCACAAACATTAATACATAAAAAAAATTATTTCTATAATACATACCATATAATTAAATCATTCTTTAATTAAATACATCCTATAATTAAATCACTCTTTGATTAAATTAATTTATGTCATTAAATATTTAATTATCATAATTTAATAAAAATATTTAAACATTTATTAATCATAATTAAAATATATTTCAATTTTTTTCTAGAAAAGTAGAAATTTTGTCCATTTTAATTTTCATAAAACTATAGTTAAAATGTATTATTTAATTAAATATTAAATTATAAAAATTAAATTGGATAATAGTTAAACTAGGTTAATTATTTTAATAATTATAATAAAACATATAATATTTAAATTAGATTTTATTTAAAATATTTAATTATAATAATTACAATTATTTTATAAATTAAAAAATTAATTATTCTTAAATATGATTAAAATATGGTATGTAATATCATTCACTTATATTAAAGGATTTAAAAGTAATCTTACATGATTTCTCTTTCTTACTTTTTTTTATTCCGCACTTCTTATTCCTTCCAACCAAACACTATCTTCATTCCTATCCCTATACTTTTATTCCCATCCCCAATCCCTATCCACCACTCCCATTCTCATTTTCTATGCCAATTCCGTGAACCAAACGGAGGGTTAAAACCTTATTGATGTTAAAGGGCAACCTCGCCAGCGTTAAGAGGGGCTTTAAATGGATTTTCAAAGCCCCTTTCCGCCCCTTCTATTCAGTATGCCTTTTTAAATAGCTTGTCCTTCATAAGTTCGTCCTAAAAAAAAATCTTTTATATTTGTTACAAACCGCACAAACATCTTAATTTTAATTTTAATTTTAATAATATCATAAATGTACTTGACCTTTGAAGTTCATTTTCTTGGGCATGGGTTAGTCATGTTGCTATCAAATGGTTCCATTTTAAAGGATCTAGTAATAAGCCAAGCATTAAATCCAACTACACTTGCGGCCCGTTTGGTATGATGTAAAGTTGTTACTTTCCCTGCAAAGTAAGAGGGGTGAATCTTTTTCAACCGTTTGGTCCTTAAAAAATATAGTCTCCTTGTAATCAATTTGCCCTTGACAGGGAAAGTAATTCACAAGGGGGGTGGTGTGAAAGTGATTACACTCTTGGATGGGAAAAGTTTGTTAAATGTCAAATTCCTAAAATACCCTTTATGACATTAAACTTTTCCTTGTTTCTTTTGTCTTTGGAAAAACCTTAACACGATCGTATTTTCCAATTCGGGCCGCTTCTTCCGAATCGGAGCAATTTCAGTAATTTTTTTCTCAAGTTTGTTAGATTATCTTCGTGTTAAATTTTGGTTATGTTTTATTTTGATATAAAATTCATGTTTTAATTGGATCAAAGACAAATAAATTTCATATTTGTTTGGATAATATTTTTATGGGAGAATCTTTGTTTTGATTGAATCAAATCTATGTTGATATAATAATCCAACATGATAAGATGAGAACTTGAGACATATATATTTTATTTGCTTCTTGTTATTCATGCTTGTTTTTTTAATTCCTACAAAAAATTGTTTTGTATTTGTAGTGAATCACAGTTTTTAAAATTTATGAGATATATAAATAAATATTAAGTAGAAGCATTCAAATCAAAATATCAATTTCTTAGTTCAACAATATTGTTTTTTGTCTCTTTTATCATGTCTTGCTCAACATATATTTATATTGTTATGGTATTTCATTGTAGATATAATGGTGCAAATAAAATCCATATTTTTTTAGTGTACTAAAAAAATATAAAAACCACATTTCAAAGTTCAAGAGATATTAAAAATTCCATTGAATGCTAAGTGAGTTGGACTTAAAACAACATAGGCATAAAAGTAGCAATGTTAACAAGAAAATTAAATAAAAAATCCATTAGATAAGGAAATACAACATGAAAATTAATTCAATCGTAACAACAAATCCATTAGACATCTGTCATTCAAGTAATGAAAATGCAGATACCATTCTTCATGAAAAATCTACAGTGATATAACATCATCAATAAGCCATTAACATAGATTAATTACAATACCTTCTTTGTCTGACTTGTGCAAGAGCAGATTCAAATTGCCTCTCTAATTGGTTTAAGGGTTCAATGTCTTCTCCAAGAAAATGCCTTTAATAGTGATTATTTATAAGTTAGTAATAATAAACAGCCCAAATAAACATTATTTTTTGAAAATGTTCTTCAGGACAAACATGCCTCCGTGATCTATGGAACTGATTCTAAATTTACCTTCAGATTAGACACTTCCTAGTATAAATTCTACATTTTAACATTAAGCAATCAGACTAATATGATCTAATTCAATAAACAAATTTCTAACATTAACTTTTTTTTTGAAGGCTCATAATAACTTAACTCTTAATTAGCATTCATGAGAATATTTGGAATGAGTTATGAAAATGTATAAATTTTACAAAAATAATGATAACAGAACCACAAACTTGTGTTTTATGATCACCGAGATTAAGATCTTGAGGATTGCATATGATAAATAGATAACATTCAAGTGTTTTGCTTATACTGTTAAGAAGAAATATATATACGAACATCAATAGTTTCATGTTATCATCCAAATAAAACATTATGTGGCACAGTCATCATGATGAATGTACAATGTTCATATCAATAGACATTTTTTATGTTTGGTTGGCAAAGTCATCATGATGAGTGTACAATGTTCATGTATTTTATATCTATTTGTACACTCATTCGGCATGTATTAGAACCATAACATGGAATTTGGTAAATGTCGTGTGTTTTGTATTAACAAGCTTAAGGCAGTGCTTAAAGATGAGGAAGCATTTTAGACTGAAAATAAAGAAATTGGAGGTCCCCCGGTATCATTCGAACAAGGATAATGCAACTAGGTGGCTTATGGGCAGCTTACGGACAACCTTACGCCCATTAGTCTATTCTAGAAGACCTTGCAAGCATGCTTATGCCAGTAAAGGGATTCATATCCAATTCAAAGGACCTTAGAAGCAAGGCTTATACCCATGAGAACCATCCAAGGAGCTTATGACTGCAATGTATGCCCGTAAGGGTAGTCACAAGTAGTAGAATAGTGAACCTCACCGTCTAGCGCTTACGGCCGTAAGTTGTACCTTAACAAAATTAGAAGACCATACGGCTAGGCTTATAACTGTAAACATTTCCGTAAGTCTTGGAACAATCTTCTCCAGCTCCCTTACAACCTAGTCCTTATGCCCGTAAGCAACCCGTAACCAATAAGGTATAAATATAACTTATGAGGATTTCTAGGGTATTGTCCATTCTATCTTTATATTATTTTGGGGGCTATACTTGGAGGCGAGGTTGAGAAGGAAAAAGGGCTAAATCTCCAACACGTTAGGTAAGATTTGGAGAGGGATTTAGCCAGGCATTCAAGAGGATTGAGGGTCATAGCCAATGAGCATAATTTGATGGTGTGTGTGGAAGCTACCTCAATGACTCTCCATCCTAGGCTTTAACAAGGGGATTTTCATGAATCTTATGTTTACTCCTATTCTTTGTATCTTGAATGCTTGTCAACCATTAATGGAGGGCTAATTTGTAGATTTTTTGGTATAGTTGAACTCTAGAGTTTATTTATATAACTTTGGTTGTTAGATCTTTGATGCTTTAATTGATTTCATAGTTGCAATCATATCTATTTGAATCTAATTGTGTGTTTGAATGCTTGGTTCCTAATGAGGAGAAAGCCCTAACTATCAAGTTTGATGTGTTATGTGACGAGTAGAAATACACATCTACCATAGACATGTCGTGATTAGAGGGAATTGTGAGTAAGCCTGGGGATAGAATACTGTGGAGACTTCTTCTCCCTCAATTCTCCTGACTGAGTTGTTGACAATCTCCGTGGTCTTTGCAATCATGTGTAGTGGATTTTTAGAAAAAAAAATCTCATTTCTGCTCTGTATTTGGATTAAGGGTAATCTCTCTCTCTCTTTGGGGGAAATTATCTACAGAAGAGATTGTCATTAGCTCACAATGAGGTTTCATAGAGTGTTAATGTGATTGTGTGGATGTCTGTATTAGCTCTGTAACTATTTAGTTACTATTCACCTGAGAAATCAGGGTTTAGTATAATTTTGAAAACTTCTCTGTTCAAATAGGATTGCATATTTAGGTGACCATTGTCTTGTACTTAATAACCCTAGAGAGATACTATGCCCGAACATAGCTTTCTTCCTTGATTCTCCTCCTATTATTTCTAGTATTTTCTTGTTTTCTTTTACTCTTGTTTGCACACAAACATTTTACTATTTAGGCTATTTTTCAGATCTAAAGTTTTTACTAGTACTCACTTTCTTCCTTGTGGACCGACGCTCTGCATTTACACACACTTTATTACATGATCGGCACGTACACTTGCGTCCCTATCACCTCATCGGAGACTTAACCCCAATATGCAGGATGTGTAAAAGCTCAAGTGAACGAGCTCTTGGATGCCAGGGTGACCTATCCCATTTTTTATAGTTCTCTGCTGAGTCCAATTCAAGTGGTGTCCAAGAAAGGCAGTATAATGGTAGTTCAAACTAAATAGAATAAATTGTTCCCAACCATAATTATCAATGGATAGTGTGTGGATGTGTCTATCGATTACTAGAAACTCAATGATGCCACACTGATCATTTTCCACTGCTTTTGATAGATTAAATGCCTGAACGTTTGTCAACCCACATGTACAATCATTTTTTGGGGCTCCAGAGGACCAAGAAAAGACCACATTCAAGTGTCCTTACATTACATTTGTATACTGTTGGATGTCATTCCAGTTATGCAATGCACCATCCACTTTTGAGATGCATGATGTCCATCATCGATGATTTGAATGAAGAAATTATGGAAGCATTCATGGACCATTTCTCAAGGTTCCTATTTACTATACAAGAAAGACTAAGACGGATGCTCAAGAAAATTCTAACCACAGAGAAGGAGTTGTTGATGGTGGTTTACGCCTTTGTAAAATTCCACCTTTACTTTGTATTTATAAAACTGGTGGTTTACACTAATCATTCTACATTAAGGTGTTTATTAAATAAATAAGGTGCCAAACCACAACTAGTACAATAGGTACTATTGATGCTGGAATTTGACTTAAATATTTGGGATACGAGCTGAGAATGTTATGCCAGATTATCTCTCATGCTAAGGATAACCCAATCTAGTGAATTCAAAAGATGAGAAAGTTGACAATGGATTCCCCAAGAAGCATTTGAATTAAGTGTTAAAGGTGTAGGAGCATGGACTTCATTGGTTTGTAGACATAGAATTTTTTGGCTAAGGAAGTCATCCTTGTAGTAGGCACTACAGCACTAAGGATTGAAGAAATAGCAAGGCCTCAGGTATTCCTTGCAACCAACCATACACCTGCAAGGATGCCCACAACACAGCTGGAGATTCTCACATCGGTATTGTAGCAGAGATCATTGTAGCCTGCGGGCGCGCGTCGGGGAGGGAGGGGGGTACTGTAGCATTTTTGATGGATTATCCAGTAGAAATCCTAGGGCCTTGCAGGCATCTTTGCCCCTGCAAGGTAGGCCATGAAGCAAACCCAAGAGTGATTTTAAGTCATTTCTAGGGTATTATTGAAAGGCTCTTTGCCCACCCTTTCTCCACCATCATCACCTAGGGCTTCAAGGCTAGAGTAGGTAGATCTGAGGGGAAAATCAAAGGGAGAAGAAGATTACACTCAAGGGAAAACATCTAGGAGTTCGTTGGCGCCGATCCACCAGATTCCCATCACCATCTTCTAGATAGCACATCTTAGTGAACTGTCTATGATTTTGTTCATACTTGCTATATATCTTGAGATTTCTCTCTTGTTCATGTTAAACTAAACTCCCAAGGACACTTTGCATCTAGTTAACATTGGGATGAACTTGCTTGTATGGGATGCTTTGATTTAATTTTAATGCATTGGGTTTGGTTTGTGGCTCAAGCTTTGTATATATTGATATATTTGGATTGCATGAGAACTCTGTGATTCATTTCTAGGTTGTATTTGGATGCCCGGGATGCGCCCTTGTATTTTAATCACATAGTTTGAAAGGGATTCATATACTAATACACTGAGGGATTCAGGTATTTGGTACCCCTCCAACCATTAGGGATTAACCTAGATATTGTGTTTGACCCTAATTAGATATTTTAGTAAGCGTAATGCAATCATAGGAGGATTTGGTCGGAAGAGATTTCGAACCAATACTTGTATAAGATTTGGGGTTAATCACCGAAGGATTCAGGGTTAACCTACTTTAGGAGTCCTTTGGCCCATAACCACCATTGCCTTTGTAACTCTAGCATCCTTCTAGCTTTAGTAGTCCAGAAGGGATCCTCACCCGGGAGCCTCTCACTTTTATTGCTACTTGCTTTTTAGGTCACCTACATGGTGTGCCTCAGTCCATTTTATTTATCTCTTTGTTATTTTTTTTATGTTGTTTTAAGACAATCTTAGTTAGACTAGACAATGCCGTATAGGGGAAAGTAATAGCATATCTTGGGACCCAAGGGAGTACGACCCTCTCTTGCTTGTGTGAGAGGTTTATTACTTGACCATCTGTGTGCTTGCGGACCATCAAGGTTTTAGAGATGTTGCCGGGGGGCTCGAAGAATGCTAGGAAAACTTCTAGCTCACTGCTCTAGTCATTTATCTTTGTTGTTGTAAATATATACTTTGTATGTGTCCCTTTTGTGTATATTTATTTATTTTCCTTCTTTCTTGTTTTCTTTGATAGCTTATTATTTTTAGTTTTGATTGTTTACACAGGACCATGGATTTTCAAGAAAAATTGTTGGCCGTAAAAATCAATGCACTTGAGAAAAATGATAGAAAAAATTGTTGCCATGAAATCAAGCCAAAGAAATCCACACCATAATATCCACAATCCATATTTGGAAGGGCACCTGAATTTTTCAGTACACCATCATGCACAACAATGGGAATACCCTCACCAAAGATTGCTACAAGACCCCCCTTCCTTTCTTTCAAGAACCGTCGCATTATCATCCTCTAATCATTCATAGTGAGAAACCTCGTCAAGGGGAAATCATTGTAGAGGAGGTGTTTGTAAAATTCATGATGCAATAAGATGCTGAATTTGCAGCCATGGATGCCACAATCTTTAATGCACAACCATCTCTTCAAAGAATGGAGAACTAAATGGGAGAATCTTCCAAGACATTGCCAGAGTTACTACCAATTCATGAACCAACTATCAAAGTCCTATCTAAGAATGATACTAGAAAGGAAGAGAAGAAAGATGAAATTGAGGTGAAAGCGGATATTGGGGTATTGGAAGTTGAAGAGGCAGATAAAGTGGCATCAATACCACTTGAGCAATAGTAGAAGTTCCACCTCAAGATGCAATTGAAGAAGAAAAGGGGGAGGATGAAATCATGGGCATGGAAAAATGTGAGGAAGAAGGAGAAACTCCATCAATCACAATTTAAGATGCTTCTTGCCTCAACATTAATTCATTCCATCAATCAATCAACAATTTTCAAGTGTACAAGAAAAATTCTAGGAATTGTATTTGAAGATGTGGGTAGGAGGCTAATTCTATCCATGGACTCACCTATACCAGGCTTGGACAATTCCCAACCAAAAATTTTTCCTTGGAGGCCAAAGCAATTTTTATGGGCAATTGATCATCATCCAACCAAGGTTGAGGAAGAAAAGATTGGGTAGCAGATTTAAGCCACCCAATGACCCACCCATGCCAAGCTTGACAAATTCTTAACCAGACTTGTTAACTTGGAAGCCCAAACAACTCTTGGGGTAATTCAAGGCAATATGCAAAGAGTCAAGGAAGAAGATGTGGGTAGGAGTTTGAAGCCACCCAAGGACCCACCCATGCTGAGCTTGAATAATTCTCGACACAAGATTTTCTCATAGAGGCCAAAAGGTAATTCATACGTGACCTCCACCTTGGCACCATCCTGGCAAGTATGCTTCATTTTTCTTGGTAACTTTTATGCCACTTCTAGCCGAGATGAACACACCATATTCAAGCCTCAATGAGATAAGAAAGAGGTACATCCAGCTAATGATGTAAAACATGCACTTCTTGGGAGTCAACCCAAGCTTAAAATTCCTAGTTGTGCATCTTTAAGTGGGGGTGGATTTTCGTGAACTTTGAAAATTTTTGCAATTGCATGTTTGATTTACCTATGATAACCATGATACAATGTTAAGAACTTTCTAGCTTGAAAGAATGATAGATGTGAGTTGTGATTCTTATTTTTGCTTGAAAGGAAGTCATGTTTCTTCTCTAGTATTTTCTTCACATTTTGTGACAAAACTCCCACCTTGCACATTCCGGCTAACCCATTACTTTAATTTCGTCATTTGATTGCTAAATTCTATTCTCAATGATCATTTAAGAACTTTTGGTTCTTTTGTTTAACTCTAATTCAAGTTGTGGTAGGTAGTAGACTAGGAGACATGAGATAGGATGTATATAGAATTGATGTAAAGATAGTAATCCACTACTTGCACTAGCTAAGTAACAAGGGTACCGGGTCCTAGTCAGAGTGTACCTTAAGCCATAAACTAGTGAAGCATGAATGTGCATATATAGATATGTAATAAATCGAGTAGTTGGGTGGCTCTTATGCATAAATAGCATGTGCATCCTTCATAAAGATTTTGTGCAATCTACATTAGTAAAAAACAAAAACCTATTGATCTCTTGGATTCTACATTGCAAGTAAATAGAGGCTAGAGTTATACTTAGGGGCCGAAAAGGTCTTAATTGATCATTGAGGGTATCTTTAGCAATTCTAAGGTCAGTAGTCATTGTATTGGAGTGAATAGGGATAGCAAGGGAGAAAGTTTACACACACTCATTAAGGAAGCACTCTAAGTGAAACAGGACTATCTTTACTTGGTTACTTGTACTACAACTCATCATCTTGATTTCATTTCACTTGTGCTAGTGGAGTTCTTTACTTTTGAGCTTAAGGTCATACATTCAGCCTCTTATCATCTTGCCCTTGTTCTTCATGTTTGTTTGCTTGAGGACAAGCAAACTATTAGGTGTGGGGATGTTTGATAAGTGCCTAAATGTATGTATTTTATACATATAAATTCAGTATGATTCATTTGTACTTTGTTGGATCGATTCCCTTTTATGTTTTAATTGGTTTATTTGTGTTACAGGAATTAAAGAAGCGAAGGCGAGCTTGACAATGCAATTTAAAAAGAAATTGACATCAAAAACGGTGTTTTAGGACTCCGAACGCTGTAGCAAGGCACTGTAGCACAAAGGATTGAAGAAATGGCAAGGCCTTAGATTTTTCTTGCGAGCAACCTTGCGCCCATATGGATACCAGCAAGACAGCTAGAGATTCTCTCACCGACTATAGTAGGGATCACTGTAGATAAGAAAATATTGTAGCTGCATTGTAGATAAGAAAATATGTGGCCTCAAGAGAAATTTTTGGAGCATGATTCAAGAAAATATTGTAGCTGCACTGTAGACAATCATTATAACAAAATATGATGATGGATACGAGTTTTTGAGTCTAAAAGGCCGATTTGCCCTATTCTTTGGAGACTTTTTCACAGCTTTTTAGAAGCAAAGCCACTAGGGTTTTAAGAAGAGGTCTTTGTGGCTTTCAGAATGCTTCTTCATTAAAGACGTTGAAGCTACCCATCAAGGCTATCACCGCGAATTCAAGTAGGTTTATTCCCTTGGCATTTACAAATTTCTATTCTTTCATTATTTGTTTTGTAATTTGCTCTATGAATAGCTAAACCCTAGTAGGTATTTGGTATGTGAAGCCTAGGATTTTATTCTTTGTATTGATTTACATTATGTTTTCATCTTAATTCGAGTTAAGTTGAGTTTTAATCTTGTATTCTTAATGCTTGCTTGCCTTATTAATCTTATGATTGTTTGGTTTGCTTGATTTGTTCACCTTGGTGAGAGAGAAAGGTCTCCATTAGGGTTAGAATCTCAAGATTAAAGAGGGTTGAGAGGGTGAATCATGAGATAGTGGAGTGCCCCCTTTCCCCTCAGATCGGTGTACTCTATCTCCATATTCCCTAAGTTTTATGCAACCATATGTGGTGTGAGGCCTTGAGAAATTTTTCTGCCAGGACCTCATAGGAGGTTAGGGACCTTTCACCTAGAGGTAGGATTAGGTCTAATTTTAGGAATCGGGTACACCCTTTGGAATCCCTTGAGTACTTAGCGGTCATATGTGGTGTGAGGTGTTAAGACTGAAAAAATTTTCCACCGGGACTTCATAGGGGACTAGTATTAGTGATCTGGAATCATGATCTGATTATCTTTGGATTTCCACGACTTAACTAGCTCAGGTTAGAAACACTTTGTGAATCTTGTGCTTAACGTTAAATCCTAGGGGAGTATTGCCCAAATACCTCATTTTCATTGATTGAGATCTCCCTTCGTATTTACTCTTGCTTACTTTCTTGTGATGTTCATATTTTCATGATTTAGTTCACTTCATCTTATTCTTGATTCCGACTAGATAACTTAGAAGTAGCCATTACTAATACTTCTGTTCCCTGTGGATTCGACTACCCTAACCAGTGGGTACACTTTATTACTTGATCGATCCATGCACTTGAGGACACACGCAAAGGGTGTGTCACCACACAATCAAAATATAAACAACATATTCCTATTATAAACCTAAGATTCAAAGTGCTGAAGAAGATAACACTAACAAACATCCATCATTGAAAAAAATCCAATAAACCTAAGCAAAAGAATTTAAGAGAAAGAAAAGAAGCAAATTTTGTGACCATGAATAACATGCATCTCAACATCTTGAGCTAGTTGAATCACCTTGGTTCTCCGCGTCAAATAAAGCCAACCGTGGCTATTGATCTCTATAGGCACATAAGTACTCAAGGCTTCACCATCTTCGTTTATTCCTTTTATATGTTAAGTTCATTGAGGATATGTATCTTTATAAAATTTAAGTTTTTTAAAAAAAATTATATTATCCAAATTTATTTTGTAAGATTTCATAAATATCTATTTAATTTTAAATTTATTTTTAAAATTTTCCCTCTATTACTATAAATCTTAGGTATGATCTAAATGAAGGCTTGTTTTCTAAGCCTTATAATATAAATTTTGAGTATTGGGTAAATTAAAATTTTAAAAACTTTTAAATTTTATTTCTAATTATTTAAAATGCCTAATAAAATTTAAATAATCTATAAATAAATTTTGATATCGGTAGAAAAAATAGACTTTTTAATATTTTCTTAAGAATATTGGTTTTCAACCATATATACTATACATGTTAATTTATATTTTTATGATGACATACAGTAGACAGTACATGTTTGAATTTATTTCTATCCAAAATTATCGACACAAAAGAAAAGATGCATGATTTTGATAAATACTAAGTTGTCACAATTGGAATTGAAATAATTACAAAATAATTAGACATAACAATTAATCCAAACTATAGTGACTGTTAACTTTTTTATCATAAAAAACACAATAACATTTTTGAGAAATTTAATTTTTGTGACAAATATTAAGAAAAAGCAGTAAATTGTTAAACTTTTTGTGACAAAAAAAATAGATGGTGAGGCAAGAGAAAAACTTTTGCCACAACAAAAGAAAACTATAGTGAAAACAATATGTCCTGTTAGAATTTCACATCATTCTCATCATGAAATTTTTGACACCAAATCTTATATGCTATTAATGACCAACATTAAAAACAAAAGAAATTTTGCCACAATTAATATATTAAAAGTGACGACTTAATTGTGACATATACTAAATTGTTACAATTATCATTGTAATAGTGACAAAAACATCATAAGTTATTACAATTAATCTAAACAATAGTGTTGATTAACTTTTTTGAATAAAAAATCTAATATTTGTGCAAAATAACAGGGAGACACCAAAAAGTTAACACCAAAAACTTAACTCTTGTTGTGGTAACCTAAGTTTTAGTTTAGTTTTTGCATTCTTGATATATTTTTTTTTTGGTTTCGTTTTTATGTGAGCATTAACGTTCAGCTGGAGATTGTGATGTTTCATTGTGATTTCTCAGTATGGCAGTGGTTTCTTAGAATTTAATTGTCATAATTTTATATTGGGAACAAGTAACATGTATGTACATGTGTAAAATAGGGCAAAACAGTAAACATGTGAAATTCCTGAGAGTTGCATGAGCAAAGCACAATATGCTTCAGTCATCCAAATTAGGGAATGAGGAGAGACCCGGATTTTTTAGTGCATGGGTTGTGTATCCCTTGCTTAAGGCATGCTTCAACCAAGGATAGTGACAGATGTGGTAGATTGGTTTAAGCTTGTATATAACGCAAGTATACAGGTCATCAAGTAATACCTCGTCAGTGACCATGAGGGTCGTATTCCTTAGGAAATGATGAGAGGCTCCTATTACTTTCTTTTCTCTTAATTAATAGCATGAACATCTATGGTGTTTCTTAATTCTACTTCTACAAATTAATTAATAAAATAACAATTGAAGATCATTATGTGCGATTAGAATGAGTTTGGAAAATTGTATGAAGGTTCCCTTAATGATCACTTGTGAAATAGCGTTAAGGGGCGACGATTCAATCTAGTATTGGACCAGGGGAATTCAAGGGCCTACTGGTCCCAATCTCTTGGCAACCATGTCTAAATATTAGTAACATAAAATGGAATCTCTTCCACCCCAGCCTCCTATGTTCGTCTTACGTTCAAGAACTTCACTAGAAGAACTAATCAATGCAAAAATCTAATCAAACCCTAATCCAAAAATCTAGCAACACCTAATCTATTAGCGCATGTATAGATCTAATAGAATATGGGTGTTCTAATGTGTGGGCATATCTTCCTCTCCACATCAACAAAATATCATTAAGAAGGCATGCAATAAATCACAAAAGACTAGAAAGCACATTGAATTATCAATAAAGAATCACAAGTAACAATCAAGGTGAATTTACATGAAATTCCCCTTGAATTGGGGTCCTCTAATGGATATATAAGTATTGATCAATTAATAACAATAATCCAAAGGAAATAAATCAAAAGAATTCTTAGACCAACTCTCTCCGATATGGTCTCTGATGGTTGAGGTTGAGTAGATCCCAAGATAGTCAAGAGAATGCCAAATCTCTTTGTGCCCACTCAACTAATGATGCACGTTGAATCTTCCTTCGAAAACTCGCCGGAATCCACTGAAATCTTGATGGAACTCATTTCCAGATGCAAGGGTCTCCAAAAATATAACCTCCTGTCCCAAATTTGGCAAAAGAATCCACCCTCTTCTTGTAAAACCTATGGGTATTTATAATATCAAGTCCATTATGTCCTCACCACGGCCATTATGAAGGCTGTGATAAGTAAGTTATGTTTCTTAGGCCGCAAGTAACGTCTTGGCACAGTCTATTTGGGCATTGTCTGGATTAGTTACGGGCCTTGTGATTCACAACGGCCATTGTGGAGGCCATTATGACTTTGGTATTATTCTCTGTGATTCCACACTGATACGGCTTAATAACAGTCATGATAGGAGTAGACAACGATCGTGGTTAGATGTCAACACAACAATTGTGAGTTATGATGGTGCTCTGGTTTGGTAAATTAATCTGTTCTACTTTGAAACGCCTCTATATTCACTTCTTTGGCCCTAAGACCGAATAAAAGCTAGTGGCGAACAAAAAAATAAAATTATGTACTAGTTTGGTGCTAACCATGTGATAAATGCTTGAGTATACATATTTCTCTACACGTTTTACATGCATTGAGCATCATTTTTACCATGGTTATGTCTCATAAATTGTATTTGGTGTTTCCTTTGAGCAAATAGGTTGTCAATGCCTTGAAGGAAGAAAAGGAAGCAAAGATAGGTTATGAAGCCACATTTTGGGAGTTTTTGTACAACATAAGGATCAAGACACAAGAGGAGCTCATGTGCACGGGGGTGTGTGCCAACTTCCAAGAGAATTCAAGCCAATTTGTGAGTTGGAAGGGCACAAAGGCAATCACACTCCTATGTCCCTATTTGTGTGAAGAATGGAAGAGTTTCCCAATGATAATTCAACGATGAAACCACATGGACGTGTGCCCAACCATGTGGCCTCAAGAGAAGAGTGTGTGAGCCATGTTTATAAAAAGTACTATAGCAGTATTGTACCAAAAACATAGTTCACACGACCACGTGGAAATTCCATGCGGTCATGTGAAAATTTATATAGCTCACACGGGCACATAAAATCTTACACGGTCGCATGGAGGCAAGTGACAGACTTAGTTTCTGACTATAAATAGGCGTTTTGCCCTATTCTTGAGAGACTTTTTGCTAGCGTTTGAAGAGCGAAGTGGCTAGGATTTGAAGAGGAGGTCTTTGGCAAAATTTGGGGGCATTTTTTACCAACTTTTATAGATCTTTTCTCCGTCATAGCATCAAGGGTGCCTTCAGCAACCTAGCTTTGATAGGGATCCTTCAAGATGTTGAGCGACCCATCAAGGCCATCATCACGAATATATTCAAGGATGTTTTATTCCATGGTTTGCTTTACTTTTCATTGCATTATTCTTTTCTTTGTAATTTGCCCCATGGAGGGCTAAACCCTAGGGGCAATTGAACCCTAGGATCATATCTTTGTATTGATTTACTTTATGTTTTCTATTGAATCCGAGTGTATGTGAGTTTCAATCTTGTTTTCTCATTTCTTGCATGTCATATTGATCCTTATGATTGATTTGTATTGCATGATTTGTTGCTTTGGTGAGAAAGAGGTCTCCATTAGGGTTAGAACTCCAAGATTGAAGAAGGTTGAGAGGGTTAGTCATGAGATAGCGGAGTATCCCCTTTCCCCTCCAATGAGTGCTTCCTATCTCCGTATTCCTTAGGCTTTATGTAACCATATTTGGTGTGAGACGTGAGACTGAGAGATTTCTCCACCAGGACCTTGTAGGGGTTTAGGGATCTTTCACCTAGAAGTAGGGTTAGATCTAGGAATCGGTTGTACTCTTAGGTATCCCCAGATATTATTGTGGTCATATGTGGTGTTAGGTGTTAAGATTGAGTGATTTCTCCACCAGGACCTCATAGGAGATTAGTATCGATGGCCTAGAGACAGGGACCAATTATTTTTGGATTACCTCGATTCATCTAACTCGGTTTAGAAACATTTAGTAAATCTTATGCTTCATGTTAGATCCTAGGGGGAGCATTGCCAGGGTGCCTCATCTTTATTGATTGAGACTTTCCTTATTTTACTTTCCCTTTGCTTTCTTGCGATATTCATATTCTTGCGATTGAGTTCATTTCATCTCAATCTTGATTCTGACTAGATAACTAAGAAGTGGTTACTACTAATACTTCCGTTCCCTGTGGATTCAACTACCGGACTTACTGGGTATTTTATTACTTCGACACCCATGCACTTGGGGAACACACATGCAAATTGGTGTGTCACCGTGTAAAATCTCATGCTAAATACAGTATAAATGATATGTAAAACATGCACTTTCAAACACTTATCAGATAGTCAAAGGGATAATAGTAGGGAAGTGCTTTCTTTGATAAACACACCTTGGACATACCTAAGATCTACACACGAATGCTTTGATAGAAGCATGCTTGTGCTTTCCTCTAGAGCATGAGGCCAGATGACTGTTCATCTTACAGGTAAATGCTCAAACCTAGATGAATCACATCCGTACTTAGGCTCCACTATTCAAAACCCTAGGTTTCCTTTTCACACTGCACAACCCTGAAGCCTATTCTCATGCATCCATTCATTTTCTTTCCACCATTTTTTCTCATTATTGTGTTTTTGAGTGATTTTTGCATGTTTCTTTAATAAATATTGGTAAATTACTCTATTTTCACTTTGATTCCTTTGTGGCTCTTCATTCTCTCTTCCTCAAACATATAGTATGTGTTTCTACACTTTTTATTCCAAAAACTTCATGTTTATAGCTCAATATGAAAACCCAAGCACACTTATGTGTTTAGAACACATCTAGGTCAAAAACAACAAGATTAGGAGCTAGAAACCATGATTTGAATGCATAGAATGAAGAAGAAGACAAAACCGAAGTAACCATAGGCAACCTTCTATACAAGCAAGGTTGTGTTCAAGCAAAAAATATATATATATATATATATATACTAATAATAAAATTTGAAATTCAAAAGTCTTTCCTCTTGGGCATGTTCTCTAAGGGCATGACCATTCTTGTCAATAAAATTTCAAAATTTTCATCTTTTATTGCATGAGCGTGCTTCCATGGAGCACGACCGTGTTTTTCTTGGTTTGATTGTTATATAGAAGGAAGAAGCAACTGATCAACTATCCCTCGATAACCAAAGTTTAGCATACATGCTCATCAAGAGTTGTATAATAGATTATTGAGGAGAAGATTTGACGAGACCTGATCAATCAATTTGGAGGCCTTAGAGGAGGTGGGTCTCACTTCACAAGTACGGGTGCTACTAGCACATGGGCAAAGAGCCGCTTGTTGATGATCGATAATCTCTCTTACCGCAAGCTCACACTCAAGGTTTTGGTGACATTTACACTAGCCAGAAGATTCATTAGCTAAAGTAGAATTGGGTAGATCCAAATCTAGTTTCAGCTCTATTGTGCTCTCTACAGGATTAGGTACATAGAGTTTGAGTTCCATATCATGATCCGGGGTAGTAGAATTTGTGCAGACTAAGGAATACTTACAGTTGGAGTTCTCCTGAGCATTGGGAGGGACTCAGGAGGCATGGTGGTTAAAGGTTTCCTCCATTTACTCCCCCACCCTCATATACATATCTACTCTCTTGAGTTACTCTAAAAAGGAATGAGGATAGCATGATGGTCATTAGCCTCAAGGATTTCGCTTACCTACTCAGCATGGCTAACGGCTTTACACTCCATCTGGGTATGTGGTCGCCCATTGCATCCATCATTAGGCGACTGACCACCACAACATCTAAGTCATATTTATGGGTCCCAACATCACACAACAAGTCCATTGGATGGCCATTTTAGAGGGGAGCTCATGAGATGATAGTTAGTAGTGATTATTCATCGATTATTATAGACACTTTGCAAGCGATGGGGATAATGTTCCAGGTTAGGGCCTCTCTCAGTGCTATATACTGAGTTGATAATGCAGTAGCACCCCAGAGGATAACGTCCCTGCCTCAACCCCCCCTCCCCCCACACACACACCCCTCAATCCCCCCGCGCGCAATCATCTCCAAAGCAATAGTAACAGCAGCAAAAGCATCCTAGAGTTGGTTAGTGACTATAGTATTGACGATCAACCTACCACCTCGAAATCTACTTACCACCACTACCTCTGACTTCTATGAGACTTACCCTGACATAGGGGTGGACATCAAGGATCTCTATGACACTGACTCCACTAAGATTTAGCCTTTTTTTATCATGACCGGCATGTTTCTTTTTCCATTTCTAGTGTTTTGTATTTTCTTCACTTCTTTAGACTTGTATTTGTACAATTTACATTGGGAGTCCCCTACTAAACTGTTATTTTGTACTTGTTATTTTATTCTTTAGATGCATTTTTATTTTCATATTATTTTTTAATTACATATCCCTCACGTGTGTACCCTTCTTAATTTTTGATAGGGATCAATATCACCTGAAACAAAAGTGCATGTTTAAATCAAGTAGTAAAAGTGTTCTTGAAGTAGGGTATCGATCCATGTGGAACTTGGAATTTCTAATACTAATTCAAATCTTGCCATTTAACCTACACTAAGATTAAAGATGTTAAATTGAAAGTGAAATATGAAACTAGATGTAATTAACAGAAAATTGATCTAATGACCAATCAAGCATGAAGGAGAGGTGTTTGATGATGAGTGCATAATCTACACAAAGAATATATGTTATTTGCACAAGCTTAGCTTGCCTTCTTGCATAACATTTTTTATTTTTAGTGCTACTTTGGGTATTTTGCACTTCATTGAACATATAAATAGGTTTTGAGTTAAAAGAAAGAATCTACGAGCATATTTAAGCAGAACACAAGATGCAATATTTTTACCGCGTGATCTATGCATGGGCATCCTACTCCTTACACAGCCGTATTTAATTAAGCACAATCGTGCTTAAAACCATGCAGATTACTAGAAATTGTATTTTCATACAATTAGTGTCTTGGATTTTGCCAACAAAGTTCATGGCTTCAAACACATCCCAAACATGGCCATGAACTAGTCATACATGTAGTTAACATTTTGGTGGAGAATCAAATTGACAGCTAGGGTTAGAAGAGAGAGCCAAAGGCAGCCATTAAAGGATGGATTGACATCATTCTTCCGGTCCTTGGACATCATGATTTACGACTTGCTCTTCTTCAACCTCAAAGTTCCATTACATCCATCTAGAGAAGTTTGAGGGAGTTTTTACAATGCATTTAATCTTGTCTCTAGTTTTAGATTGTAATTGATTACTTCTTCTCATGAGAGGCTAAACTGTCATTCAGTGCCTCTGGCCATTACTCTGAAGACTATTTGAATTTGATTTCCTTTTAGTTATATTAGCTATAAATATTCTTATGAATCTTCATTTTTGCTTCATGCTTGCAATTCTAGTGCAAGATCCTCAATTGCTTATTTGATTATTGCGATTAGGATTGAGAAATCAATTATGTTAGACCACACATAGGAGATAAGGGTTGAGTGCACACCCAGAGAAAGGATGTATGGTGTCAAACTCTCCGGATTAGGGTTAAACCTAATAGAAATAATCATAGATTGTCATAAGATTATAGGGTAATGATCTATTACCATATCAGATTAGCATCGATTGCCTGGACCAAAGGGATCGACTAATTTAGGAATCTTCATGCTGTAAGAGTGCTCAACAAATAGCCAATATAGGAAATCAATGCATGGATGTCTTGAGGGGATTGAGCTTGATGAGTTGCTTCATCTCTTGATTTTACCTAAAATTCATCATCTCTCCTTAACTTTTGATTTTCTTAATTAGGGTTAGCAAGACCAATCCATTTCTTTTGCCTAGATGATAGAGGGTGATTAGTACTAAGAGTGCTGGTCTTTCTGGATTCAATTACCCAACCTTCATATAAACTTTACTGCTTCCTACAACCCATGCACTTGCTGTGTATATGAAAGGGGCATATCACTCGGGCATAGGCTTTCCCCTAGGGTTTGATTAATCTCTAGACAAAGTTGTGCTAATAATTACAATTCAATTGAAACAAGATAGTTCCTAAAACATATTATCCCCTTTCTCAAGGAAAGCAATAACTAGGCCATATAACGCCAATACGGACTATCCTATGACTGCAATGTACTCAATAAACTCTTTCTTAAGAAAACACGAGTTCAAGGGAATAGGCAATCCTTCTCTCGAAGCAATTACCTATAATCCTTTATGAAGTAAGAACCAAAATTTTTTCATGAGGCTTACTCCATACGATTGCATTACACATGGAACCCTAATGTTAACTCACTTAGAAGAAACATGGGGAGAGAAATTTCAATCCCAAAGTGCCATGTTTCTAGGTGGACTTGTGGTTTTCCTTCAATCGCGGCATGTATGTACATGGTGGATCTCTCTATTACCCATATACATCATGTTATTATTCCCTCAATCCCCTCCCCCATAAAGCACATATAGAGAACCTTATGGTCGGGGCTTATGCCCATAAGGCTATAGTAAGCAGTTAGAGTTTAAGGCACCGTTTGTGACCTTTCGGTGCACATTCTCATAATTCCTCTCCATTTCTCATTGCTGGTGAGCCCTGATCCTCCCATTCTCTTTTCCTTGCCTACTACTTTCACTTTTGAGCACTTTAGAACTGGATTGGGTCCATTTGGAGCTTCTTTACATAGATTTTCTCTAATTTACCTTTTAATCAGAGGTATATTTAGATTTTTCTGTTTTTCTTCTATAGGATTAACTCTAATGCGGTGAGTAGCTCTACAATATGTTTGTTATGTGTTTTAGATAATTTCAAATACATTATTGTAAAAATTTGAGCTCTATTGTACAAGAGGGGTCCTCACAACCTGAGCTCGAGGCTTACGGTAGAAAGAACGGTCATAAAGGTAGTTCCCAGAGGTTTACAACCATATGTCACTCCGTAAGCAGGCGGTAAGCAACACTATTTTGAGAAAATATCATATTCCTTGAACGAACATTTTGTATTTTTCCTATATAGCATGACTCAAGCCAAGAGTACCACCTCCCGCCAATCAAGAAGGCCAAGACTGAAAATGTGGGGCTCACCACCTTACTCCACCAACGGAGCCTTCTTTCTCAGTCCCCCATTTCTGAGAGTGGTATGACCAATTAAGGATGAAATGGTTCGGCCAGCCCCACATGGTGGACTAGAAGGTTTTACCGCATCTTGGTTTGGAGGACGAGGTTTGTCGCTTTGTGGACTTTAGGATGGACCCAGCTCCTATCTATTGAGGAGCTGGTTTACTGTGACATCACCTTCGATGTTCCTAGTACTTTCGAGATTAACAAGAGTCTGGTAGGGTTCACTCATCTTAGGGTGATCCAATTTCAGTCATTTAGAGAGCCCTGGCACCTAAGCTATAAGGAGTTTTTGCTATTACTAGGTCCCTATGACGTTCATTTCACATTAACCCAGCAGTACAAGGATCTCCTCATTGGCTTCCATGTCAAAGTCATCCTTGCACACTTGCCTCCACTTAAGCAGCAAGCGAAATTACGAGCTGGGCTGACGAAGGTGACTTTCCAATGTTGGCTAGGACATAGGTACATGCACATGGTCATTGCGAGATTGATCACCTACCAAGGCAACAATATAGTTGTGGTATGGCGGCAAGAGCTATATTTCTTGCATGACATGGTCAGGTACCACCCCATCCATTTAGGCCATGTGCTGGCAGACTTCATTGTACATAAAGGCTAGTACATGTGAGGGATGGGACTCCTGGTGCATCTCGAGGATCACACCACAATGAGTACCTCAATAACTCTCGAGACAATGACTCTCCGCTTCATGTGGATAATCATCTGATGGGGATATCGATATATCCTTATCTCCAGCACAACTAATTAACCACCACATAATTATAAGGAAGAATCTGAGGATGGCTATGATTCTGATACCTCCAACTCATCCATCCCTTTCACCATCAACCCTAAAACCAGCCAACTATGCCTACTTGACACCGATCCCACCTCTAGATCATGGAGGGCCTAGCAGAAGGCCATACGGTGGACCAGCACATGATTATTGATTCTCAAGGACGGATTGAGGACTATCTCACTTACGCCCTAGATCTTCTAGAATGCTTGGTCCCTCCTCTACCATCATCGACTCCCCTAATGACACTACACCTACCAACCGACTCCATGCTGCACAATGACACCGTCGAGCTATAGTTTTCAATTTTTATTACTTTTCTTTGTATTTTCATTTATACTTGATTGTACTTATTTTCATGGCAAGGGTTGGCCCTGTCATTATTGTTTTTCATTTCATACTTGTTAATTTTATTTTATATTTATTTAACTATTTATTTTATTTTATTGAGTGATAATACCTTTCCTTTACCTCACAATATGAGTGATTGCAACCCACCCTCTTCAGTTAGAGGGGATACTCACTTAGTCTTTTCTTGATCTTGAGTGTACTCTAACCCTTCGAGCACATCAAGCATGCACTATGACTAGTTCAAGGACTTTTCAACCCTATATTAACTGGGAAAATTCTAGTCTTCCTTCTTCTAAAATAAATTTTGCATTGTTCTCTCATTTATGATCATTTTCATACATTGAGGACAATATATGAATTTAAGTGTGGGGGAGGGCTTTACCATTTTTCAAGCTCCTTACATGCCAGGTTCTTGATCTATGAGGGTGGGTTTGAAACACAAGTGTACTAATTATCACCTATAAAACACAATTGCACATGACGATAGTAATATAGTGGGCTAAAAGCAAGGTTGTTGATGCATGAGGAACTAATGAGTACTAGTACTAATTCATAGCTCGTTAATTAACCTAAACTAAGTCGTAAGTGTCAAATCTATAACATAAGCTAAGAACTAAAGCAGAAATAAAAATTACAGCAAGGCAAACATAAAAAAGGGTGTTTTGGAATAGATTTCTCCTAATTTTTTATTGTGTCTAGACAAGGATGCACTAGATTTCATAATACCGTTTAACTAAGAGAATTCCTAAATAATATTGCCCTTTTCTAAAGGTGAACAATAACTAATCCTATATCTCACTGATATAGAGTACCCTATAACTGCATTGCACTCGATGAAATCAATCTAGAGAAGACACGGATTCAGTGGGTAGCTAATTCCTCTATCGAGACAATTTACCAAATTGCCATACAAAGTAAGATGGGCATCTCTTCCTAATACTCGCTCTCTACGATTTCACTATAATTGGAATCTTAATGTCAACTCACTCATAAGAACCACGGGGAGAGAAATCTTAATCACGAGTGCCCTATTTCTAGACTGACTCGTGGTTCCCTTCAATTGTGGTATGTCTATACTAGGTAAATCTCTCGATTCATCACACAAATACATCAATCATGAGTGAACAATGCAAAATATATAGGAGAAGAAGACTAGTACTTCTCCTGTTAAGATTGTGTTAAAAAATCCTTGAACCAGCCATGGTGTTTGCTTAATATACATGAGTAGTGGGATAGTGGGAGTACACTCAAGGCCAAGAAAATACCAATTGAGCATCCCCTTTAATTGGAGAGCATGAGCGTGAGAGTGGTACTCACTCATCTAGACAGGCAAAGTAAGGGCATTATCGTTTAATAGAATGAAATAATCAATAAAAGAAATAGAAAATAAAATCAACTATAAGTCCAAAATGATAGAATAATAGTAGGGCCAACCCTTGCTATAAAAGTGAAATACAACCAAAAAATATATAAAAAGTACAAATGAAAGAACCAAAAATAAAAAAGTAAAGCTCATGCAGATGGGGGACAAGTCAAGCAAGTAAGTCCGGGGCACAGGTGAGGTTACCCTCAATCCGACCTTGAGAGTCCATGAAATGCACTGGTATGCCCAAATGGGCTCCTACTCGGCTCTCAGTACTTTGATGTGACTTTAAATGGCCTCGAGGAGGGATCATCGTCAAGTGGCAATGAGTTCCATGCTGTGGACCAAGTATGCGATGTATGACCTAGAGAATATGGCCCCAAGGTGCACATGCTGACCCTAGTGCATGAGGAAGTCAATCAGCACATGACCTAGGTGGATGGGGTGGCACTCGACCATGCTATGAAAGAAATATAACTAATGCTACCCTACCACACCCATATTATCGGCTCAGGTGGCAATCAACCTCTTGATAACCGTGTGAATGTACCTGTACACTAATTGGCATAAGAAGGGCACCTTTGTCAGCCCTAGCTCATAGATAGTCCTGTTAGGGTGACTCTAACCAGGAAGTCAATAAAGAGATCCTCGTACATCTGGGTCGATGTAAAATTGATGTCGTATAGATCTAATAGTAAACAAAACTCTATATAGATCAAGCATCAGGACTAGCTAAATAACTGAAACTAGATCACCTCAAGGCGAACAAACCATAGTAGACTCATGTCAACCTCGTGATAAGTGTATAATTATACATTATTTTCTATTATTTTTAACACTTATTTGGCATGTATTAGGGTGTTTATTCAGAATATTACATTTAACATGGAATAAATTGTGTTTCAATTGACAAGCAATGCCTAATGAGGAGAGAGAACCAAAAGAAACAATTTGGAGCTAAAATAAAAAAGATGGAGTTCTCTTACCATCAATAGTTGAAGAACATGCCAACAGAATACTTTACGGTCATGTTATGGTCGGACTTACGGATATAAGCCTCACCCCGAGAACCTTGCAGGCATGCTTATGCCCATAAGTAGGAGTATAATGACTAGATAAAAGAACTTATGGGCAGGACATACTCCCTTAATTCGAACCGTAAGGGCTATCCAGAGTAGCTTACAAGAAACAGTATATCCCCGTAAGGGATAGCAAGCACCGTAATACCAAGATAGAATACCTTACAAGCAAAGCTTATGTCTATAAAAGGCCCATAAAGCACATGACCCATCATCTGCAACTCCTTACCGCCTTGTTCTTATGCTTGTAAGGAGCCCGTAAGTGGTTACATATAAAGATTCTGTAAGGAGCCATCGATGACCATCCTTGGTGGCGTTCATGGAAGACAGAATGGGAGTTTGTCTGCTTCTCAAGCAACAAAGAGAGAAAAAGGGGGTTTTATGTTTTCCAATCATGTCTCTTGTCTCTTGTGGATTGTATGATTATTATCCTTTAATGGAGAACTAAATTATTGGTGTTTGGGCATAGATGGAACCTAGGGTTTACAATTTGTTTGACATTGGTTATGGATCTTCAATGCTCTTATATTGATTTGTTAACTACAATATTTTATTGTTGAATTCAATTGTGTCACCATTGTCTTGGATTCTATTGTAGAGAGTGCCATTAATCCATGTCTAATGTGCTTATGTGATGAGTTGAGAGACCCACCTAATATAGGCAAGCCGCAATTGAAGGGGATTCTGAGTTCACCTAGAGATAGGGTACTTTGGAGTTAAGATTTCTCCTCCCGCAATCCTTCTGAGTGAATTAGAAAGGAATTCAATTCATAATGTGATCATAGGGAATAGTTTTAGGAAGATATTCATATTTTACTTTGTATAGGATTAGGGGCAAATACTTCAACAGAAGAATTGTCTACATTTTGAATGTTTGCATGTTCTAGACAAAGTTTATAGAATGCACTATAATCATAGAGTTATCTATATCATCACTAACACACCCTTGTGTGTGTGTACCACAAGTGCACGGGTGTCGAGGTAATAAAGTACACAACTGGTGGGTAGTCGAATACACAGGCAATAGACTCTAGAAACAAGTATTTTTGCTAAGTAGCCAAGGTGACAAATCAATTGGTGGATGTGTTCGAATTGTAAACAAAATATGAAAACAAGTAAATAAGCAAGGATGAAATGAGGAGATTATCAATAGTAAAGTAGGGTACCCGGACAATGCTCTCCCTAGGGTTCTTGTTTCAAGTGCAAGACTAAACTATGCTTCCTTAACTAAATTTTAATGAGTCATGAAAATTCAAAAGCACAAGGTCCCAAATCTAAGGTCAACCTTGACTATTCCCTATACGAGGTCCCGGCAGAGAGGAAACTCTCGACGCCCCACACCAAATATGATTACTTAAAGCTCTAGGAACTTCAAGTGGTAAACCATATTCCCAAAACAAGGTCAAACCCTTTGGTCCATGTGAAATGACCCCTAATCAGAACTAAGCCCCAGTGGATAGGAAACTCTCAACACTTCACTCTGTAGTGATTATAAAGAACTCTTGGAATATGGAGGTAGGATAAATCACTCTAAAAGGATGTTCTGCTACCTCTCAACTCACCCTCTCAACCCTCTTCAACCTAGGTTAATCTAATCCAAATGGTGATGGTCACTCATCAAAAGGATGATTAAATGGATTCTCAACCCTAGTGTCACTTTAAGGGAAAATTAAGCAACAAGCATACACAAGGTTGAAACTCAATTTAAAACTCAATTAAAGAAAATGCAATAGTCAATGAAATAAGAGTAATCTAGGGTTTACATGTCCAAGTACCTACTAGGGGTTTAGCTCTCCATGAAGCAATACAAAATCAAATATGAAATTAAAATAGAATGCAAGCAATTATAAATAAAACCCCATTTTGTTCCATGATGATGGTCTCCAAGGGTTGCTTCTTTCTCTTCAAAAACTTCCTCGTCAAACCTAGGGCACACCTCACCAAATCAATGCCGATAAAAGCTCCCCCAATAACTTTCCTTAGAAGAAAATCGATGTTTGGAAGCCTAGAAACACCCAAAAATCTTGCAAAAACCTCCTCATAAGCCCTATCTGCACTCCCTCTCAAAGTTAGGAAGAAGCTACCTCCAAAAACATATCTGAGCGGCCCTTTATTCTTGAGAATCGGGCATCCACATGACCATGTGGAATTTCCACATGGTCGTGTGGATTCTCTATTTTGGCCAATGAACATAAACTTCTACAATACCTATGAACAGTAATTTGCTATTGAAGACCGTGACCAGTACCACCCGACTTCATTTTCTCCATTCGAGGCCACACAGTTGGGCACACGCTAGTGTGGTAGGTCAAGTCATGTTTTATCTTTCAAACATGTTGAAACGGCTCTTGAAATCTTTGTACAAGCTAGGTCATGAGTGTGTGATTGCCCTAGGTCATGAGTGTGTGATTTCCCTTGTGCCCTTCCACTTTGTGATTTGACTCAAACGCTCTTGGAAGTTGGCACACACTTTCATGCTTTTGAACCTAGCTTGTATCTTGATCCTTGTTCCATGCAAAAGATGTCCCAAAAACTGTGTTCATGACCTATTTTTTCCTTCTTTCTCTTCAACAAGTCTTCACAAACCTAAATACACAAAAGAACACAAAAACACACAATGAGCCATAATACCTAATAAAAGTAATGCGCCATGTAAGTAAATTATACTATTTAGTATGTATATACAAGCACTCATCAATCACCATATAGGATTAGTTGTTATACGGCTTGAGAAAAAAGATAGCATGTTTTAGGAATTTTCTCAGTTCAAGTAGATTGCAAGAATCTATAAAACCATTATCCAAGAACTAACAAACCCTAGAGAAAGTCTATGCCTAGATATCCTTTCTTCATGCTTGTTTAGTCATAATTTCTATTTGCACTTTTTTGATTCTTGCTTTTCAATTTTCTTTCACACTCCACCATTTTGATTAGGTTGATTGTCAGATTTAGATTCAGTACTAGTATTTCCCAATTCCTTATGGACTGATACCCTTGCCTTTTAGCATACTTTATTACTTGATCAGCAAGTACACTTATGTTTAGTAGGTAAGTACAGTTTTCCTTATCACCTCGAAAGTGCTAAGCACCTACCAGTCCACCATGCTAGGCTAACCAAATAGTTTCATCCTCAAGCGGTCATACCTCTTTCCAAAATAAGGAACATAAAATGAAGACACAGCTAGTGGAGCAGGGTAGAAGACCCCGCATCCTTAGTCTAGGCCCTCTTGGATGGGCTGGAGGTGGTCCTCTTGGCTCTAGTCATCCTACACATTAAAAATATGAAAAGTTAGTTCAAAGAATACGAAACTTTTTTTTCTCAAAACAATGCTACTTACAACCTTCTTACGAGGTGACTTACAGCTGTAAATCTCAGGGAACTACCTTTACAATAGTGCTTATGGTCATAAGGCTCTTGTTAGGCCATAAGGGCCCCTCCTATACAATGGATCTCAAAATTTGTATAAAAATTCATTCAAAATTATTTTTATGTGTCAATAAATGTATTTCATACCATATCATTTCATTTAACTCACATTATTCTGTGAACAATTGAAAAAGATGGTCATACCTTCAAGCAAGGGGAGAAAATTAAAAACTAACGCAGTGAAATACCTCTAAGTGAGTCCAACCCATTTTTAAGTGCTCAAAGGTGAAAATAGAGGACAAGGGGGAGGAAATGGGAAGAAAGGGCTCTCTGGTGATAAGAAATATAGAAGAAAAACTAGAATGGACTCCCAAAGGTCACTGGTGGTAACTCAAACCCTAGTAGCTTACAGTCATAAGCTACAACCATAAGGTTCTCTAAATGTGTCATACAGGGGGCTTACAAGTGTAAGGCCCCCATAAGAACTTCATTTCCTTTAGAACCTAGGTAACGCCCATAAGGGTTCTAGGCAATGGTCAATATGATTCTCAGGATTCCCCTTATAGGCTCCTTATGGGTGTAAGATGCCCGTAAGGGATCCTAGGTTGCTTGCACTAGGTTATGAACTGTAGTGAACACATTGAAATGGGTTGTAAGGTCACCCATAAGGTGCGCATTAAAATATCTTTAGAAGATTACGAGCCATAAGGGTCTTTTGACTTACCTGTAATGCTCTTTGGATAAACCTTGTGGTCATTCTTACAGGTGTAAACCACCTATAATGAACCTCAACTGGTTCTTTTGTAGGACTTATAGGTCGTAATCATGCTCGTAATGCTTTCTAATTTTCCCTTGTGGGGTGAGTTATGAGTGTAAGGTAGCTCGTAACCTTCTTTGTTGAGGCATTATAGCCCAGCTTACGGACGTAAGTTATTCCTAAGCTACCTTGGAACATAAAATAGAGTTCCTCTTATTCCAAAGTAAATTTCCAAATATAAGATATAACCGGGAAAGCTTAAAATAAGAACTCCGAACCCCAAGCACAGAACCAACTCCTGAAAAAGGATGTGACACAACCAAGAAATTTATTACTAAAACATAAACTAAACAACTGCAAACTATTAAACAAAGATATAAGAAAAATGTGAAAAGGCTTGGATTGCCTCCTAAGAAATGCTTGTTTTACATCACTAACTTGATATACCTGTTGAGAGCATTCTAAGGGCGTTCTAGGAAGGAATACTTCCCCACCTTTGTGTAATGGATTTCCCCATTAAAGAACTTAAGTCCTAAATCAGATAAGATAGGGAACTTACCGGTCATGTTGGTGAGCTCGTGGTCACCTCCTTGAGCAAAGGTTTGGTCTTGCCTTTCCTAACATGGTGATTACCCACTGTTGCTTTTTATGCACATATACGTTCATTTCATCCTTGTTGGGCAAAGAGAGCATGTCTTTTTCTTGAGGATCACCTAATATAATTCCTGAAAGGCTTGTTATGCACCATTTCCTATACATAGTCATCAACAATCAAGGCAATTGCATCTAAATAAAAACATGAGTCATCAAAATCAATTGAATGCTTCATATAATCTAACAATGCAAAAAAGAACCTCTTCATCAGCAAACCTAAGTATCATTTTCCCATTGTTGACATTTATTAGGCTTGGAAGGTGATTAAAAATGGCCGACCTAAAATGAGAGATACCTTAACATGCCCGTCCACATCTAAAATGACAAAATCCATGATAAAAATAAATTTATCAACCTTGACTAAAACGTCCTTAATAATTCTGCTAGGATATCTAATGAATATATCAACAAACTGCAAAGACATCCTAGTAGGTTCCAAGTCACTAAGCCCTAGATTTTTTTAAAATGGTGCATGGCATAACATTAATCCTATTGCCTAAATGAGTCAAAGGTTTTTCATTAACCAAATCACCAATCATGCAAGGGATAATGAAACTCCCTGGATCTTTCTTCTTCATCGGAATCTTGTTTTGAAGAATCACTGAAGATCCCTCACTCAATGTAACCATGGACACTTCTTAAAATTTTTGCTTTATTGTAAGTAAATCTTTGAGAAACTTGGCATGTTTTGGCACTTGAGCCAAGGCTTTAACAAATAGGACATATTGCTTAAGCAAATCTTGGAAACACTTAAATTGCTCATCCACTTGTTCCTTCTTTCAACCTTGAGGGGTACGGTAGGTGAGGAACATACTCCTTGACTTGTAGGGACTCAATCTTTCCCTTGCTTAGACTAGGGCTCCCCTCCCATATCAATTCCTCTAGGTCTTTAATAGTTGGCTCCTTGTCCTTGATGGGTGGTGTCTTTTTTGTCATCTCAACTTGCTTGCCACTCTTAAGAATGGTGGCCTTGAAATGCTCTCAGGGATTAGCCTCAATATTACTCAATAAACTCCCTATGTCCGCTCTGGTAGTAACTTAACAATCCGAATTACCTTATTTTCTAAATTTTGTAGTGATGCCTATTGCTTCCTCATGGTTGGTTCAATACTCTGAAAAATGTGCATAACTCTGCTCAAACTTGGTATTAGTAGTCTGATTGAAATGAGTTAACAAATCCTCAAGCATAGGATTCTTGTCTTGTGGTGGATGAGATAGAAATCTTGGTGGATGTTTTTGTTGTTGCCCTGATTGCTCCATGAAAAATTGGGGTGATTTCTCTATCCATGGATATAAATGTTACTATAAAGGTTCCTTTGTGGTTGGAGAACACTACCAACAAAATCCACCTACTCACTAGGTCCATGCATTGCTCCTATAATTGGGCCAATTGATAACCATATGTCCACCACCACATGTCTCACAAGCCATAATTGCCACAAGCTTTGGAAGTGCTAAGCTGTCAATCTTCTTGCTCAAGGCTTCCACCTAGCTGCTAGTGTGGTTACCTCACTTACTTCCAACACCCTAGTTGTCTTAGATGTTGGCTCCCTTCGAGAGTTCTACTGATAGTTGTTCATGGCTATCTCAATTATTTGCTTGGCTATCTTCGGGGTCCTACTACCAAGTGATTTTCTTACTGTTGATGCGATAAGCTGGATAGTGCTCTCATTAAGGCCCTGATGAAAAATTTGAACTTCTATCCACTTGGGAGATTATGATATGGACACTTCCTCAAGAGGTCCTTGAACCTCTCCCATGTCTTGAACAATTACTCAGTATCCATTTGAGTGAATGAAGTGATTTCTTATCTAAGCTTTGTGGTTCGGCCTAGAGGGAAATATCATGCAAAAATGCTTTAACCAACTATCCCCAAGTGGTGATAGATGCTTGAGGAAGTTCTTGTAGCCATTGTTTAGCTAGATTTTTGCAATGACAACGATAATAATCTCAATCAAGTGGCATCCTTTAAAACTCCGTTTATCTTGAGCATGTCACACACCTCCAGGAATCCCCAATGTGACTATTGGGATCTTTATTTGGTAGACTATAAAACTGAACTGACTATTGAACCATCTGAACAAAAGTAGGCTTCAACTCAAAGTTATAATCCTCCACGGGTGATCTAACATTGCTGGATTGGGATCTAGTTAAAGTTGGCTAGGTATAGTCAAATAGGGGTCTTTGATGGTCCCTTTATTTTGCCATTGCACTAAAGTGTTCTCTTGCTATCCTTACTGCTCTTGAACCTGTCTCACTCAAAAAACCTTGTCCTTAATCATGTTCCAATAAACTAAGAGACATTGGCATTATCTTCCACTATCCTTGATGGCATGCATTGAAAATTAAAAATGAAGCAAAAAATCAAAGTGTGTAAGAGAAGAAAAAGAAAAGAGTGGAAATGAAAAAAAAAAATCGCTAATTTAACAAGACAAAAGGAAATGTTCCTAATATCCTTGAGTTCCCCCTCAATGGCGCCAAATACTTGATAAGAACTAATGTCACCTATGAAACGCAAGTGCGTGTGTTGATCAAGTAATATAGTGTGCTAAAAACAGGGTTGTTGATCCACGAGGAACTAGGGAGTGCTACCACTAATTCTTAGGTTTCAAATCTAGAATGGAAGCAAAGAACCCAAGCAAAATTAAAATCTAAGCAAGTCAAGCATAAAAAGGGGTGTTTGGGCCTAGATTTCCCGTACGATTTGATTGGGCCCTAGACAAGGTTAAACTATATTTTGTAATATAATTGAATCAAGAGATTTTCTCAAGATGAACAATAACTAATCCCATATAGCACTGATAAAGACTACACTACAATTGATTTGCACTTAGTGAACCTATCTAGAGAAAATAGATTTAGTGAATAGTTAATCTTTCTTTCAAGACCAATGATCCTAATCCCATACAAAGTAAGATTGGAATCTCTTCCTGATACTCACTTTCTATGATTGTGATGCAGCGAAGGAACACTACGTAATGATACGGTTGATGACTTGTTTAGTCTAAGAATGCCCTAGTCAAACAACACAAGCTAAAACCCTGTTTAGTCTAAGAATACCCAGGAAATTTAGAGGAAAAACAAAAAAAATACACTTTTATTTCTTCAAAATCAACTACTCAACTTAGCCCAAGGGCTTACAATAAATAGACCAAAGAAAATCAATAAAATAACCCTAAAAAAAGATAAACAGAAAATTTGACAAAAATGAAAAGTTTTCACTTTACAGCAGGAAAATAAAATACTTAAAGCTAATGCCCAGCTTATAAATCCGAGATTTGTAGCCATAGATATAATCAAATCAAATCTTTCCTAAAACGGCAAAATCCTTGTTTTCGAGGCCAAGATGATGGAATTCAGCCAAAAACTGGCGTGAACAAGCAAAGCTAGTAACTTGTGCTCATTGACATGGTTTCCATCAAGTGGGACCCTCAAAACACCAAAACTCTACCTCTTGGAAAATTACCAAAATACCCCTATTAAGGCATGTCCCATTTTTCCAGAAAGGCACAGGCTAGCTCCTCAATACACCCCACATCATTCCCTCCAGGCTGAAGGAATTTGTCCTCAAATTTTCATCATCTATGGAATCACCGTAGTAGGGTACCAAGTGCTTGAAGTTGAACACATCTGCCATCCGGATATGGCCTGGTAACTTGAGTCGGTAGGCATTAGGGTTGATCTTCTCAATGATCTCTACCGGTCCCAATCTTCTTAGCGAACAACTTATTGTACTCCCCCACAAGGAACCTTTCTTTGGTCAGGACAACCCACACATAATAACCAACTTTGAACTCTAGATGACTATATCTTTTGTTAGCACTTTCTTTGTATTTTCTCCTCAAATCTAACTCCTGTATCTCCGACTTTAAATCTTGCTAAGGTTAGTAGATTGGTAGTGTCCTTGGCAGGGTTCAATTGAACATTCTCCCTGCTAGGTAGTAATACAATCTTCACTCCATCCTTGGTAAAGCTGTAAGTATTGGTCCTACCATCATGCACAACGCTCCAATCATATTGCCAAGGTCTCCCAAGCAGCAAATGACACGTATCCATAGCAACCACATCACACCACATGGCATCTTTATATTTAGATCCAATAGAAAAAGAGAGCACAACATGTTGAAACATAGTTACCTCGCCTCCCTTCTTTAGCCATGCAAGCTTGGAAGGATTAAGATGCTTCTCGATTTTGATCCCCAGTTTTTGAACATATGTTGCAGAAATGATATTCTCGCAACTACCTATATCGATCACAAAACGACATACCATTCCCAAGATGGTACAAGTTGACTGGAATATGTTGGTCCTCAACCAATCCTCCTCAATAACTCTTGGTGTTAGACAAGACCACCTAACTACCAATGCAACATCCACATCACCTTCGATAAACTCCTCATTTTCCCCCATCATCAGGTTGCTCATCTACAACCATTTCTTTTTTTTCTCCTCAAGATCAGTCGCATCAATGAGAAGTACCTTCTTCTCGGCCGTCTTTTTGGCACTCAGATAGCCGATGACCCACTTCTCCACAGCCAAAACACAGAAATATGCTACTATTAGCCTTGCCAGACTGATGTATAGTGTTACTCGTTCTTAGTAAGCCATCCTATTTCAATATAGTTCACGTCACTAGGATGGCCACTACTGCTACCATCACTGTGAGTTACACCCTCAATACTAGGATTACGTTACCACTACTTCTCCACCTGTAGAGCCCTCTTTATGTGCTGCAAATACAGAAACAGGATCAAATATGTTAACAGTATCCTGAACCTGTATACGCAACCCTCCAATGTAACACGCCACCAACTGATCCTTCATCTCCTGGATCTCATTTTGGGCCATGAGTTGGTAAAATTCTGTGGTGTATTCTTCCACCGACTTGTTACCTCGCCTTAAATTCTATAACCTTTAAAAGTTATAAGGAAGGAATTACTCACTTAAATGCTTCTTTATCATCTCCCATGTACAGATCTTTGGCTTTCCCAACCGGTTACGTGTTAGCTTCAGTTGCTGCCATCACACAATGGCTCTATTCCGAAGCCTGGTAGCCACTAAAGACACACGCTTATCTTCTGGCACACCTTTGAACTCCAAGATCTCCACCATAATCATCAAACCAATCGAGGAACTGCTCTGGTTATAGGTCTCCATAGAATTCAGGAATCTTTGTGTGCATTCCCGTCTCTCATCACCTCTAATCATACTCCGCAGGACCTCTCCTGTATTGAGTTACCTCCTCACCAGAACCAACATTAGTTTGGGTATCATTTGGTACCTAGTTATTCATTATCGCCACCATCCTTTGGGT
Source organism: Dioscorea cayenensis subsp. rotundata (assembly GCF_009730915.1). NCBI lineage: Eukaryota > Viridiplantae > Streptophyta > Magnoliopsida > Dioscoreales > Dioscoreaceae > Dioscorea > Dioscorea cayenensis. The sequence continues at coordinate 10,626,845 of NC_052474.1, forward strand.
CATCACATCCATCATGCCCTCAAATCGTTGATCTATTAATTGCACTAATCTCTGCTCGAAATGATTTATCTGATTACGCTCATAGATGTCTTGAAGGTTCTACTCACGCCTAGGTGCCATGTCTCCTCCAAGGATGAACGAAGCTCTGGTACCAACTGACGCAATGAAGGAACGCTAATTAATGATACGGTTGATGACCTGTTTAATCTAGGAATGCCCAAGTCAAACAACACAAGCTAAAACCTTGTTTAGTCTAAGAATACCCAGGAATTTTAAAGGAAAAACAAAAAATTATTTTCTCAAAATCAACTACTCAACTTAGCCCAAGGGCTTACAATAAATAGACTAAAGAAAATCAGAAAAATAACCCTAAAAAGGAGACAAATCAAAAATTTGCCAAAAACGACAAGTTTTCAATTTACAATAGGAAAATAAAATACTTAACAAAATAAAGCTAATGCCCAAAATGGCTTATAAATCTGAGATTTTTAGCCAAAGATATAATCAAATCAAATCTTTTCTAAAACGGCAAAATCCTTGTTTTCGAGGCTAAGAGAATGGAATTCGGCCAAAAACTGGCGTAACTCACAAGCAAAGCTAGTGACTTGTGCTCGTTGACCGGTTTTCCATCAAGTGGGACCCTCAAAGCACCAAAACTCTACCTCTTGGAAAATTACCAAAATACCCCTATTAGGGCCTATCCCATTTTTCCATAAAGGCACAAGCTAACTCCTCAATACGCCCCGCATCAGATTGCATTATGATTGGAATCCTAATGTTAACTCACTCAAAAGAACTATGGGAGAGAGAAATCTTAATCCCAAAGTGCCCTATTTCTAAGAGGACTAGAGGTTCCCTTCAATTGTGGTATGTCTATACATGATAGATCTTTCGATACATCATACAAGTACATTAATCATGAAACTCCCATTTTTCACTACAATTGAGTGCAAAACAATCGTAGGGTATTCTATATCAATGCCATATGGGAGTAGTTATCATTCACCTTGAGAAAGGGGCAATATGATTTAAGCACTCTCTCAGTTCAACTATATTGTAATATTTAATGGAACCTTCTCTAGAGATCAATCAAACCCTCAGGAAAATCTATGCCTGAACACCTCTCTTTTATGCTTGACTCATCATTGCTTTATTTCTGCCTAAGTTCCTTGTTTCATTCTCAATTTGATACCTTTGACTCTAGTTTAGGCTAATTAACAAGTCCTGAATTAGTACTAGTACTCCCTAGTTCCTCGAGGATTAAAACCCTACTTTACACATACTATATTACTTGATCAATAGGTGCACTTGTGTCTCATATGTGACATTAGTCCCTATCATGTATACACAAGGAGAGTATTAGGGAGCTTGTTTAGGATAATAGAGATAATGTGGCTCTCAGTATAACTAATTACATACTTCTCTATAGATCTGAGATTATCCTAAAAATAACTCCATCTAGCATCTTATAATTAATTGTGAAATTTTATACTGAGGTAACTAATCCTAGTATATTATCAAGTTTGTATTCTTTTTCTAAGAAGCACCAAATATCCACAATAGTCTTAAAAATCAATGTACTTTTTGTAGAGCTATTAAAAAAGGATGCTAAGGATCCTAATCCTATAGTAAAAGTCAATATCTTCAAGAGTATTATGAGATAGTGAATAAGCTTAAGGTTAGTCTATAGTCGAGATGGAAAATTTGTAAAGTCCATCAGGACTGAGATCATAAGATTCAGAATTAGAAAGGTTTTTTAGAGCCGAATGAACTCCTAAAGTGAAGAACTAAAATTCAACTTAGTTCTTTAATAACGTAAAGTTTATCTTGCCATTAAATTTAGTGTACTTTTGATGAACTCATGAAAATACATATTTGCATATTATAAATTTGCACACATAGCATGTCTTCTAGCATAAATTCTATTATTTTGGTACTCTTTTGGGTTTTATTGTGAATGGCTAGGTAAGTTAGAGCGAATCCAAGCGAATTAAGCAACAATGCACAACTTCCAATGAAGAGTATTATCAAAGTGTGGGTGTACTTAAGGCATTCTGACTGCTCCATGAAAAGTTGATTCTGAACTCTACATAAGGGGCCGGGTGTACAAAAAGCTAAGCACACTCAAAGCATGGCCACATAGCTCAAAGCACTAACGTGCTTCAAAGAGAATGAGTTTGCATAGCTGCCATGCTGATTTCTAGAAATTTGAAATCGTGAAGATTCAAGTCCCAAGTATCGAGAGCAAATAACATTGATTAAGCACACCCTAAGTATAAGTGTGCACTATCAATTTTCTTGCAGTATAAAAGCCAAGAGTTAGGTTTTTAAACGGGACTTTTTGGAGAGATCAAAAAGGGGGCTAAGGTTTGAAGTGGAGATCAAAGGGAGTCAATCGAGGATCAATCAACGTCCATGATATTGGCTTTTTAAGGTACGAGATTGAAGACAAAGTAACGGCCATCATATGGGAGTCCATCATCCAAGAGGAGAGAAGCATTGAGGAAGTTTCCTTGTGTTTTCAATCATGGTGTTATGGATTTTTTTAATATGAGAGGCTAAACATTTAATGATACCTTGGATTGATAAACCTTAAGATGAATAAAAAGTAAATTTTAAAAAAAGGATTTTAAAAAAAAAATGTTTTCAAAGCTAGAGATGGCAATTTATACCCTACCCGATGGGTATACCCGTATCCGTACCCGGTCAAAGAGGGTATTACCCTCTTTGATCGGGTACAAGTACGGGTAAAGGTATTACCTGTTATTTTTTTAGCGTGTACGGGTCGGATAAGGGTATGCCCCTACCCTACCCTTAGCCTTACCTTTACTCTTACCCGTTGAAGTACCCGTACCCGTACCCGTACCCAACCCTCTCATATATATATATATATATATGTGTAATTTTTTTATTAAACTAAACATTTACCCACAATTTACCCAAGATCTATTTCATGGTAATTAATTTGAAAATAATACTTCAAATCTTCTCTTAATATATTATTTTTATTTTAATTTAATTCTTAGATTTATATTTGATAACATTATCAAAATTGAATTTTGAATATATATATTAAGAATCATAATTAAATTAAAAAATAAACATTATAAAACAAATATAAAAAATAATGTTATAATAATTTATTCTATAAATTATAAGAACATCCTGAAAAATAAGATACTAATAAAAAATCAATTAGATACAACTTATGAGAATTACTTATAAGCCTTGTTTGGATTAGCTTTTGGAAAACCCATAAGTGTTTTTTTATAAATTAAACACTTCTGGGTTCAAAAAGAAATTATTTGTATTAGCTTTTCTACAAAAGAGAAGCTATAAAAAAAGTTGAAAAGCAGCTTTTTTAGAAGCTAGTCATGACCATCTTATTAAAAAAAGTTAGTTTTTTAGCTTATTTTTTAAGCTTCGCTTCTTTAGAAAAGATAATCCAAACACAAAATATAGAAAAGTGCTTAACTTACTCCGAAGAAGCATTTTTTTCCATAAAGCACTTATATTAAACTGAAAAAAGTACTTTTTTGAGAAGCCAATCCAAACAAGGCCATAATAGTTTTTTATATTCAAAATCTTACTAGACATTTATAAAATTTGAAGCTATATAAAATATAAATAGTATATATATGAAAAAAATTAAAAACAAAAACCAAGATAGTTAAACATAAATAAAACAAAAGGTAGAGTTACTTTTTCAGTCCTAAATAGACGTCATTTTTATGTGATTATATAATTTAAAATAAACAAATATATATCAACTTGTAATTTTGAATTTATGGACAAGTGTTTAAAGATTGTAATGTAATGTATAATTATTGTAATATTATTTATATTTATATTTATATTCATATTTAATTTGATAATTTGAACAACGGGTAAGCGGGTACCTTACTGGTATACTCGTACCCTGCGGGTAATGGTAAGGGTATGATTTTTTTACCCTGAAAGGTATAGGTATGGGGTAGGAGTTACGAGTACGGGTAAAGGTTTTGGCATACCCTACCCATACCCTACCCATTGCCATCCCTATTCAAAGCAAACCTGTCGTAACTACATATCCAACATGAAAGCTCTCCTACTAAAACCCTACCTTAAATACATAATCACACCTAGCTGATGGTTGGTGCTTCTAGTGAATGAAAATTGAATTTTACAAATAGATATGGGAACTAATGTTTCATTAGTAAAAAAACAAAAGATTTTGATTTTAAAGTACATGTTGGATTATTTTATGGACCAAACCATCATAATCTAGAAGACAATTAACACTCTATTGTATACAGACATATTGGGTCTTTTATGAGATGGATACTGTTCTATTTAAATATGTTGTGGGCCCTTAAATCCACTCTTCAAACTTACCCAAGTCAGCCCATTGAGCTTGGGTCCACCCAAAATATGGCACATTAATATATGCTTATGATGTGTTTGTGGTGAGGTGCATGTGGAAAGTTAGTAAGAAAGGATTCAATGAACCCTAGCGCAGAATACCTTCAATGGCAAGTATCTAAGTCTCAACATCTATATGAGGAACAAAGTATTCTAGTTCCACTATTTATATGAGGAACAAAGATTAGATCTCTGACAGCAAATATCTAAGTCTCAACATCTATATGAGGTAACTTGTATCATTATATCGATTTACAATATACTTCATATACACTAGATGTTTTTCGTTGATCATTGGCTTAGTAGTCAATCAAAAGTCATTGATTATTATGAGAAATTTTCAACAATTAATATAGACTAATCAGAAAAAGACAACTAGAATTTGAATTCATTTTGCAAAGATTTGAAGCACAAAGATCAAACCCACGGTGGTAACATGCTAATCTCAACTAAACAAAGTTAATGCATGAAGTATTCACGTCGACTGCATGCATGCCATCTAAGTGCCCTAGTAAGAGAGCCGAAATAACATATATCATCTCAAGTCTACATTAACTAATATTTTTGTTGGTATATATAAATACATAAGTAAAGTTATTGATAAAATTCTAGCTAGAAATTGTATGATGAGGTGAAGAAGAAAAGGAGAAGGTTGTCATCTTTCCTTTGAGCTTTGAAATTTGGCTAGAAGCAATAGCACATGGTTGTGTCGGATCAGTGATAAGTGGTCATCAGACTACTAGAAATGGAGCTAGCTTGGAAACACATGCAGCCACCCTCTCTTGCCGGAGAGTTCTCCCCACAGGCCCCATGTACCAATGAGTGGCATTTGAATAAATAAAAAAAATGAAGAACAACTTTATGTGATCATCATAATAGTTTTGATCCTTTCCTTCACCAAAAAAAAGTAAAGATAATAAATAAAATAAGAATAATAATAATAATAATAATAATAATAATAATAATCATCATCATTGTTGAAAATTTTGGATTAAAAAGTTTTGAAATCAGTAAAAATATGCAAGTTTCAAATGTTTGTATTAAAAATTAAAATTTTATTGGCCTTGTCATTAACATTTTACTAAATGGTTCATCTTATAATATAATAGAACAATCAAATGGGCTTAAAATTTTCAGAGATACAAGTTTGAGAAAGAAAGATAAGGTTTTCGATAATTCTTTCATTCAACATTATGTTAATATTTGTAACAAATGAATGGTTGCTTGAAAAACTAGTTTTCATTTCACCGTAACTATTCTCTTAAATGATCGGAGTAACAAAAATTGCTTTTGGTTCATAGAAACTTTCATATACACATTTTTTCTCAAATGTATGCAAATCATGTATTTATTTATTCATATCTTTTTCTCATAATTTTTCACTATTTTATATCCAAATTAAAATCATCGACACCTAAACCTCAAGAAACCCAGTATGCAAACTCTATATAGATACATAAATACATGCATAGATGTTGACATCTTAGTCAACATATAAATAGCAGAAACTAAAGAATGAAATGGAGCGGGTTAATTCACAACTTCTCTAATTGGTACGTGCATGAACTTTACTTGTAAGTAACTAAAGCAATAATATACATCGGAACCACTAATCCATGCATGGAGTACTGAGAGAGCGACACGTTGGGTGGTAAAGGGAACCGAGGTAGGGATCAAGAGGTGCAACAACTCTAAGTGGTTTCACCTGTGAAGTGCTAAAGAATGCAGTTGGGAGGGACCATGCATCAAAATATATATGATAAGGTGACAGAAAAACATTTGAGATTGCTTTATGACTTTGGTTGATTTTCCATTAATGGAGAAGGACTGCCTTTTTTCATGGAGGTAATTATGAGTTCTTGAAAAAGGGTAGACATGGCTCATGCATGACTCCCTTTGAGGTGAATGCTCCTGTACCTAGGGTTTATGTATTCTTTGAAATGACTCCACAAAGGCCTGATATAGCTTTTGTTCATTTGATGGTACCTATGTGGCCTTGTGATCATTAATTATTGCTTCTTTCATGATTTAAAAGAAATTAACTTTCAGCTGTCACTAGCTTATTGTGGTTTCATGGCTAATTAAAAGGAACTTTCAAAGTGTTTATAACGGGCTTGATGTCAGAGATGGAGAAGATTATGGTTTGATTAGGAGATGAACAAATCAACCTTATGTATTCTTGTAATTTTGTTTTTTTAGTGTTTCACTTAATGAAAGGCTATATATATATATATATAAAAGCATGTATATACATATACATTATCTTAATTAAACTTAAAAGTCTAACATTCATTTAACATCATTATTATAGAAAATGGATTACATTAAATAATTAAACACAATATTATATAGAGTTTTTACAAAATGAGTTACTATTACAAAAAAAAAACTAACAATGACTAATACATCTAACACTAATAAATAGCGCAATTTATGGCCATAATAAGTGATTATTTTTTTTTACTTATACAAGATGAGTGTTTTTTCTTATTAAAAAGTATTTTTTAAACTAAAAAAGTAATGCAAAAAAAAAAATATATATATATATATATATATATTGTTTTTTGTTGTCTCTTTGTGTTGTTTGTGTCTCATGTACTACCACTTCTTGTGGTTTGTTGTTGTTGTTTGCGTTTTGTGCTTTCCCACAGCTGTGTTGTAGGAGTTTTTTTTGTAGTTTTCTCCTTTCTATTTAATTAACGTGATTTATCTACTTTTTCAAAAATATATATATATATTAATAATTTTACGTAAGAATTAATATATATATATATAGCCATAATAAGTACTGATTATCAATCCCTTTACGTGTAAATTAAGCTAACCTTAGTCGCTCAGCAATTCCACTCTTATACGAGTCAATAGTTAGTCAAGATAATGTTAAATTCCACCAAGTAATCCCATTTCATTGGACATTGAAAAATGAAAATCATTCAACATTGGAATCCAAAGTTCCTCGACTTGCACAAAAAAAGTACAATCAATTTTCAATAAGAAAAATAAAAAACAAAACTTTGATTACTTGTTGGAATTTTGTTTTTGAAAGCTGTTTTTAAATAATTTAAAAAGACAATACTTTTATGCATAATTATATAATTCACTTATGCTTAATACAAAAGAAAGTTTTAGACGTAAGGATGAATAAAATAATCTAATATAATAAGAAAATTAAAAAAATTTCAATTTCATTTGGGATTTTATTTATATCAATCTTATGAAACCAATTATTTTATTTTAGTTTTTACAATTTTCAGATTTGTTTGATATGTAAAAATAATCCAATTTCACAATTTCAAGAAATTAATAACAATACTAAAGTACATGTACATGTATCAAGATAATTTTAGAGAAATAATAAATTCAGTAAATTTTTCACATTCATGCAATTTAGTTAACCCTTGAAATCTGTGAAATTTGCCCGTCTTCATTCAGATTAAAAATAAAAATTATATATTTATATATATAACAACGTTTACTTGCTTTGTAAGGATTACATATATGTCTTAATCATCATTTTTGCAAACGCCAGTAGATGATGAAAAGTAAAACAAAAACCAAAGCTTAAAAGAGGATGGCCAAGATGTTGATCCAATGGCACCCATGAGGTCCATAAAAGACTGACGTCTGTGGATAACATAGGCTAGTACATATATTTATCAATAGCAACCTACCTTATAGAATTAAATGCTGATTATTTTGATACAAATAAACTAAAAAATTAAATATATTTTTCTAAAATATTATAGCCAACTTTATATATATATATATATATATATTTTATGAATTACCTGAAATTTTGGCGCGTTGTCTTTCATTGTCATTACAATCAAGTCTTACTTAGAGGTGGGTTGGTTGGAGATTTGAGAAAATTTTGTTATGTTTGGTACTGGTCCAATATCCAGACAACAGTTAATTAAGTCTATTAAAAGACTAAGATTATTTAATTAATTATGGACTAATTAATTAATTGTGACTTAAGATTTTAGGTTGATAATATAATGTTTTTACTAGATAAGTGGCCGGTTATTCAAAGGTCAATATATACGAAATGGCCCATTGATTTTGATGTCCAGGTGTCCCAATCTTTGTAGGTTTAAATATTATTGTGAAATAACAAATATATACAATTCATCGATATGCTCATAATTAATAGATTTTAAGTAGATTTGAAAAAGTAAGTGATTTGCAAAGGATAACATGAATGAAATAGGACTAAAGTTGTCTTCTAATCACCTTAAGTTTGACAAGTGTTGAGCCAACAATAGTAGAAAGTTATTTAGTCATGGCCCAACTTCAAAAGCTGAAGGAAAAAAACACGTAGGGGAACTACATATTGAGTAGGACTCAAGAAGTGATGTTTTGCCACCTTGACATGGAACCTAAAATATGGTAATTTAATTGATTTGAATCAAGTTTTAGGTGATAAATAATGCATGAATAGTCAAAAAATTTGGTGTCAAATCTTATCGTTTTGGGTTGCAAATTCTTGACAAAATAAGTCTTGTGTTTGACTCAAAGAAGGGAAACATTCCTATGAAAAGCAATAAAATTAATGAGAATATAAAAAGCTAAGCTTCGCTAAGTTGTTGAGATATTGTACTGAAACAATGCATGCTTTTAGGAGGAAGATGCCTAGTTGGTAAATGCAATAGAGAAGTCATGCCTTAATTATGGGGGAGGCACTGCAAGTGTGAGAGGAAACTTTCCCCCTTTGTCTTGTCTTAGCAAGGCAAGAAAGTTCACTGGTAGGTATGGTGGTTGGAAAGTCAAGGAAGATAAGGAAACCTTTTCCAAGGTTGTTTGTTTGAGGTTCCAACCATTTCTTTGAATATAGAGCAGTGGAATCTAATTGAAAATGGGAGAATGATTTATACTTGTTTTAGAGGTACTTGGCATTTCAAAATGCCTCTAATATGAAAATATTATATATATATATATATATATATATTCAAAGTCTAATTTATATTTTTGCATTAAAATGGTTTTATCATATCAAAAATTAAAAAATATCAAGTATGATTTTTTCTTTTGAAAACATGTACATTTCCATGAATTATAAATGAGTGTGTAGACATGCTATGTTAATTAATTAATTCCATCGATAAAATGTAAGTCATGCAACTTTAAGTTACAAAACTATAAAGTAACTCTAAAATATATATCTAAATTTTATTGAAATATATATATATATATATGGAAAGTTAAATAATAATTTCCCAAAATTAACCTAAATTTGAAGGAGTTGTAAATAATTTTTTAAAAATAGAAATATAATCTTACAAGTTGAGAAATAGGATAATAATCTAACATACCTAGCTATCCTATAGTATGAGAACATTATTCAGTATTAATTTTCTCAATCATAAAAAGTTAAAATGAAATGATTTTAGAAGTTGAATGGACTAGTCACTCAAAGGTGAGTTGTCTAATTTTCAAAATTTTCCTCTATTAAATATTCATTTAATCAATGCTCGTTACATGAAACCCACTTTATCAAATAGTTGATCACAGTTTGTGGCAGGACTCAAGCGAAGTATGATTAGATTCTGAACTACAGCATACATGGATCCCATCTAAACAAATACAAGTATTGGGCCATATAATGACACTTGGATTGCAATTAAGAGGGCAGGTGTGCATAAGTTCAAAACATAAAGCCACTGTCAACACAGCATAAAGTACTGCGACTGATGATAATTCTTGCATGCAAGCATGCATTGCCATGCAAAATGTTAAGAACCCTAATAAATCATTCAATGCGTGTCTAGAATTAGCTAGAAAAGGAAAAAGCATATAAGGCCAATATAACATGATGTTCTCTTTGTGAAAGACGGCAAGAAACAAGAACAAGAAGAACAAGAAGTTGCATGTACTCTGACGTGCCCCCTTGATGAAGCATGAAGGAGACAATGCATTAAGAATTATTTAGTAAGCAAACTCACAACAATGGATGTATGTGCAAGCGATACTAGTCTAGCTAACACATAGACAAACTTGTTTGTTTTTTTCTAAGCATATCTGTTAAGAAAATGACTTATGAATTGTAAAGTATGTGTTTAATTAGACTTTGTTGTTTCTATGAATAAGTGATAGGTGATCTATCGGTGAGTTTCTCTTACACCCTAATTCCAAATTTGACTGATCATATAAAACGTTTTTTTCATAAAGCACAAATGGAAGGCTCGGTAGTACGTACAGAATACATGTGTATGAGTATCATTTTAAATGTTGAACAAAACTTGTTAAAACCAAGACTACATACATACATCAATACATGTATTGTTGCTGGCTGAAATATGCATGCTTTAATATTTATTTGATTTCTTAAAACAAAAAAAAAATCACTTATTTTAAAAAATGGAAACATGAAAATATCTACTCTTTTTATTTTGTTCAAAACTTCAAAAAAATCAAAATAAAAATGTTCTACCCAAAACACCAACTAATTATGGGGTTTTAAGATAAGTGGTCCAATCAGGTGGACCACTTTATATATCATATGCTCCCAAGATATTAAAGACAGTATGAAAGAGAACATGAAAAGGATAGGATAAATTTAGTTACAAAGTTATCAAAAATATTCACCCTCTTTATTTAATCCCTCCGATTTATTTTATGTTAATATTTTTTATACTATTTAATATTTTAGTTAATACTAAATTTACTACGTATTTGACTAGGAGCTCATAAAGGGCGGTGCACGCGGAAAAAAAATCACTATATCAAGTAATCAATTAATTAATTAATTAATTAAGATGGAAAAAAAAAAGAAAATGAAACAAAGAGGAGGAGTCATTATCGGTGCGGATCTTGCACATGCTGACGGTCAGGATCTTGAAATCGGTTAATAACGAACAACGGCAAGTGCCCGCCACGTGACACGTAGCACGCGGGATGAGGTCCCTGTCGACCAGCTGGTGGGTGCTGTGGGCCCCGCCACAACGCACACAACCGACCAACTGCCGCTTTGGACCCGAACAGTCAAACTCAATCCCGTGTATGACGTGGCGCGAGATGAGAAGATCGCATATCTCGGTTGGTTGCCCCCGGATTCGCCCGGACCCACACGAAATCCTCTCGCGCTATCACGTGCGCAGTTTAATTTGGTGAAATCTTTTGTTAGAAGATGGACAAGTTATAAATATACAGTAATCCTAATATTTTGCATCTTCATCTGGCATAAAAACTGAGATTTGATTTTTGATTTTTTTTAAAGTTGAACACTTTACGTAAACCATTGTGTCCAAACCTTGTTGGAATTGAACTTATAACTACTAGTCCAATGCAACTTCATGCATTGTTAGCCACGTTAGCATCTTTAACATGGCCAACAATCTTGTTTGGAATATTTAATTTTGTTAATTTAATAATGAATACTTCTATATATATATATATATGAATATATTTAATGTTAGATTGATCTTATAAAATTTATTCTTTGAGAATAAATTTTAAGTACAAATTTAATACATTATTTATTTGATTATCATCTTCATTACCAATAAGGGAAATGAAGAAATATTTTATAATAAAATATTCTCAAAATTAAGTTAATTTGAATTAAAAAAAGTCATAATAACAATTAGAAGAAAATATTATGTAAATATGTATAAACCATCATAGATATGTAATTATATATATAGTTGATACCAACAACCAAGTGGTTTATTAGTAGCCAGGTCCTCATTGAAACCCTTAGCTATTTTTACTAAGAGATTATTATTATCCTAAAAATATATTTCACTTTAATTATATAGTCACTTTGAATCATTTTGTACCTCATAACCATCAATATATAAATAAGTAATTTATACTATGTTTATATAGAAATAAAATAAAAAATACATAATGCAAAGGAAAGCCTTCCATTAGTGTTTATATATGTAATTAAATATTAATTAAATAGTTATTAAAATTAATAGAGTTAATCCTAAGGTTAGATGTCGGCTCCGCCATGTTCAAGTATACAATTATATATTATTGAAACAGTCTTAGGATCTATCTTGATCACTTTATCGGACTATTTCAAATTGCAATTATTTTCATCAATCATTTTCAATTTCACACTCTATTACAACTGGCTCCAAATTATCTTTCCTTTATTGACTCAAATAAAATGATTTAATTATCCCTTTGAATGTTTTTTAAGTTAGTTGGCTCAAATATTCCATGTTAATCCTCTTTTAAATCATTCATTGGCATGATACTGATTCTCTAATTTTAATTTTGTAACGGGAGTATATTACAACTATATTAGGGTTTTATTAGTTGATGACGATTTAATTTTATTAGCTAGTGTAATATATATTTTATTATATTCATTTAGATTTTATGTATATGCATATAGAGTACAAAACAACAACGAAGTAATTTGCAGAGAGACAACAGAAGTGGTTTTCTATCTTCAATGTTCTTCTGCCATGGAGTGATAAAAGTGCTATTTTCTTAATTATGCCAATTTCCCAAATTTATACTAAAGTTATTTTGGTAAAATGAACTAATGTGGCAGAAAGTGGCATAATTTCCTTTATATATGTACCTTATAGTCATGTAGAATGATATTTAATATAAACTAATGAACTATTTCAATTAATTTTTTTAAAAAAACTTTAAACAAAAATTTATTTAGAATATATAAATTTATAAAGAAAATTTTTCTCACACATATATATTATTTTTAATTACTTTATATATTACTTTAAAAGAGGGATAGTTGTCTTATTTATAGATTTTGAAGCAGTGAGTTTCGCGAGTTTAAGATTTTAAAATAAAATTCATAGTATTTATGGTAAAAAAAAATTACTTGAGAAGCTTTTTTTTTTTATTTTAAGTTATGATAAATTATAAAAATTCATTTAAAAAATACTCATCATAAGCCCCACTTCCAAACAACTCACTTTCACCAAAATGAACTTCAAGTGTAAGTTTAGTTACATTTCAATCACTTTGGAGAATTTTGGCTTCTATATATTCCATTTCCTCACCTCAACCACTTTTCTTCATGTGAACATGCCCTAATAAATTTTATTTTTTTAATCTATCGATTCTATTATGAAGTCGAGCTGGTCATGGTATAGAGGTTCTTGTTTTTTAAAAACCCTAATCAACAATGGACACTTCAATAGGTTGCTAATTAGCATGTCACCTCTATGTTCCATGCCTCCGCATCATCAATATTTTAAACTAAAACTTATATAAAAAAAGAAATATTCCTTGAGATTTCATGAATAATAGTTTGAGATTTTCTACTTTCATAAAATTACATTTTTCTTAAATGAGAGTTTAAACAAACATGAAATAATTTAACATGATGAAAAAAACTGCAAAATAAATAAATAAATAAAATGTTTTATTTTTCTTATTTTAACAAAATTTAAATAATTTTTATGAACCTGAAAAAACAGACCTTGAAAAATAAAAAGTGTGATGAATTCCCTATTTCTTAATGTTTTAACTAATTATAGGTCTATGCTAAGGCAAATAAGCATCTTAATAATATCAGTTTTATTAATGAATTCCCTACTTCCTTATATTTTAACTAATTATAGGTCTAAGCTAAGGCAAGCAAATATCTTTATAATTTGAGTTTTATTAATGGACACTTGGATAAGCTTATGAAATCCTTATCCAACATAGATATCGGTAGGTATAAAAATGACGTAAATGAGAATGACCTAAGCTAAACCATGCACTCGTGGGGCTGTGGGCGAGGGAACCTTTATAGATGCCAAACCCAAACATCTCCCTAATTAATTAAATATCACCACCCACTTTGATAAATTGACCATTTGCCGACAGATAAAAATCTATCTCTATCTTTACTTCTCTCTAATCTTAAGTTTTATTTTGGGTTGATTTTATTCATGACCATAAATATTTGTATTTTATAACATTGTGATCAAAAAAATTTATAACATAAAAGCCATGTAACTATTCTCGGGTTGCACTCTATAACCATAATGACTTGTTTTAAAATTATTTCCGGCGCTACATCAGCGCTATGTGAGTGCCACATCAGCAAACTCATCGAAAAACAACCCTTAAAACATATTATTTTGGCCACATGCAAGTGCAACTGGAGAAAAGTTAAGTGGCTTTTGTGTTATAAAAAAAAGTTTTATGGCCACACCATTATAAAATGCAAACATTTGTTACCATGAATTAATGAAATCAACTTTTTTTATTTTCATAAGAAAAAATCTCTTAATTTATCATATTTATAAAGTTTTGAAATTTGAATATATGATTATCATATCCATGTTTTGACAATGGGTTATGGAGAACTTTCATATGGAGTTAATGCAATTTTAATTTTATTATAATAATCATTTTTTTATGATTTTAGATTTATTTTTATATTAATAATATTTATGTGTTATTGGAAATATATTTTGAAAATAGTTATCAAATATATTTATATAAATAAGTATTTGTTTAGCTAGAAAAAATGTTAGTAAGGCATAATTGTATCATATTTACATCCGCCCCATTCAATTTCTTTATAAGATTGACCTAAGAAGGTAATATGCCCTTTTCGTATTAAATCGTAAGTGCACGGGTTGTATAAAGTAGTAAAGTGTACCAAAGGATAGGGTAGTCAATCTTACGAGGACCGGTGCTCTAAGTATTAACTTACCCTATATTATCTAGCTAATGAAATTGAGTGTATTGCTAAAATTATAGACTTAAGGAAACAATGAGAAAAAACAAATAGTAATAACAAGTCTAGGGTAAAATCAAGATGACCAGATAGTAGCTCGAACATAAACCTCTTGAGACTACTGTACAATGATTTCCTATATTAGCTAATGAGAGTGTTCTTGGAACATGAAAAATCCTAATTTGGTTTAATCCCTTCCTCAAGGCAACAAAACTCTAATACTTTATGATAATGTGAATTGCCCTACGATTGCATCACAAGCTCTATGAATCCTTCTATTAGGTATAATCTTCTTGCAAGACAAATGACAATGGGCTTTCGCCTTAATTGGAGTTAACCATGTTGTCTAATCTGGTACCAAATAGGACAAAAGAGCTGCGTCAACTCACCCAACAAGGCTTACTTCTATCTTCTCTCTCGACCTTAGTAGCTAACGAAGTTTTGGCTAAAAAGTCCCCAAATAAAACCTAGCTATCAAGCTTTACATTGCAAATACAAAGATAGTGTGGGACCGTGTTTAAGGTGTGACCTGTCCTAATTGTTGGCGGCACTTAGGACTCGATTCTTCACAAAAAATTGGTATTCAGAGAGTTGCATGGGTAAAGAGTATGCTTATGTTCATTGCGCATGATTGTGCTCTGAGCACTAGAGCTGTGTTTGGGCTATGCTCTTAAATTTCTTCTTTATAGTGTTATGCAAGCTTGATAAGTGCATAATTGAACATATTTTTGTGTTATTTTTTTTATATTCAATTGGCATGTATTTTATCATTAATTTGGATAACGGTGCTTAACATGTTGGAAAATTGATTCTAGGTTACAGGCAGAGCATAATGATCTCAAGGGAGTCAAGTGAAGTAATTTTGAAGCAAGAAGAAGTAGAAAGAGCTTCCTCAGCATCAAGAACAGAAGAACAAGCCAAGCTGGACACTTTGCAACCCACTTATAGTCGTGCTTATGACCGTAAGCCTCAGACAGAAGAGCTTACTGGCATGCTTATGCCAGTATGTAGAAGTATAATAGTAAGATAGAAAGGCTTACAAGTAGAATTTAAGCCTGAAAGCTTGGGTATAAGAGTCAGGTAGAGGATTACATGGGCAGGTCATACGCCCGTAAGAGAGGTCACAAGCACCAGATAGCGAAGCTTATGGTCCAGCATTTACACTCGTAAGTTAGGCCATAACACCAAGACAAAAGACTTTACAAGCAGAGCTTACGGCCATAAGATGCCCATAAGGAACAAGACTCTTTATCTCTAGCTCTTTACAGCCTTATTCTTATGCCCGTAAGGGGCCGGTAAAGGGTTAGATATAAAAGGATTTTATTAAGGTTTTTCGATTATCTTTTGTAAGTCAAGCTTAGGGAAGATAGGGGAAGAAATATCGGGCTCTTCTTGGTAATCCAAGAACTTTTGGAGCTTCATCCATAGTCTAGGACGTCAAGGGAGCCATTGAGGAGCGTTCTCAGCGACGTTCGTGGGAGATACGTGGTGGTTCATCATCAATCCAGGACGGAGAAGCTTGAGGGAGTTTTAATGCTTATCCTTGCTTTTATTGTCTCATTTGGATTGTATGATTGGCTCCTTTAATGAAGAACTAAAATTTGTGGTGTTTGGGCATATGTAGAATCTAGGATTTATTCTTTGATGATATTGGTTGTTGACCTTTAATATTAACTTTTCCATTACAATATAGTGCTTTTGAATTCAATTGGGTGTTTCTTTTGCCTTGAAATTTATAGCGAGAGCCAAGAGTTTCATGAATGATATATGCGAGTGATGATCGAGAGATCCACCATGCATTGACATGCCGCGATTGAAGAAAAATACGAGTCCACATAAAAATAGGGTACTTTGGGATTGAGATTTCTGTCTCCGTCTTTCTTTCGAGCGAGTTAACATTAGGGGTTCGTTCCTAATGCAATCGTAGGGAGTAATCTTCAGAAAGAGATTTCGTTTATTTCCACTTGGGATTAAGGGCAATTGCTTCTAGAGAACAATTGTCTATCTCCCCGAACCCATATTTCCTCTAGAAAGAATTTGTAGAGTATATCGCAGTCGTAGGGTAGTCTGTATCAATGCCGTATGTGATTAGTTATTACTCACCTTGAGAAGTGGGTAATATGTTTTAGGAACTCTTTCAGTTCAATTGAATTGCAATTATTAGTGCAACCTTGTCTAAAGCTTAATCATACCTTAGGGGAAGCCTATACCCAAGCACCTTTCTTTCATCTTGATTTGCCATTGGTTTATTTCTGGCTAAGTTAAATTTTTGTTTCTTGTTTTTACTCTTAAGTTGACATCTTCAATCTAAGTTAGGATGAATAGCAAGGTTAGAATTAGTACTAGTAGTTTTGAGTTCCCCGTCTATCGATACCCTACTTTAAAGTACAGTTTTACTACTTGATCGCAAAGTGCACTTGCGTTGTAGGTGACATTAGTCCCTATCAATTCCTGAAACATGGCCGATTGTGCTTTTATCTGGATTTACCATTTTGTGCTTGTTTCACTTAGAATCTCTATGATTTCCTTCCTTTTATGCCAAACCTGTTTACTTGCACAATATACACAAAATACTAGGTATAGCACTAAAATTAAAAAAAAATTATATAAGAAGATAAGTGAAGTGCATAAATTTATATTTTGAAAGATCGCATTTGATGCACTCATCAGAAGAGCCAACTCAAATTGCCACCTATAGGGTGAAAGATTCAAACCATACAATATATATATATATATATATATATATATATTAATCTACCTTTTTCGCATTAAACCGCAAGTGCACAAGTGCACAGGTTGTATGAAACAGTAAAGTGTACCTTTAGATAGGATAGTCGATCACATGAGAAAAGGTGCTCCCAGTACTAACTTATTCTTTCTTATTTAACCTTTAAATTCGAGTGATGTGGATAAAACCTAAAGTAAGAAAGCTATAAATCAAAGTGACTATGATGGCGAATTGGGACTAAACTCAATATGAGAATATGGTACCTTGAACACAATTTCCCTTGAGATTATTTTGTAATTAACTCCCTATATTGACTAAAGTGATGAGTATTCTTGGACTATGGAGACTCCTAGATTAGTTCGACCCCTTTCTCAAGGTGGCTAAACTCTAATCCCATATGATGACATCAATCACCCTATGATTAGATTAAACACTATGTATATATCCCTCTATTTGGTTTAACCCTAATTTAGAGAGCTCACTACAATACACTATCTTTAGGCGTGTACTCAACCTTTATCTTCTATGTATGATCTAAACATGATTATTTTCTCAATCCTAATCATGCAAATCAAATATGTAATTAGGGCTCTCACACTAGCAAATACAAGCATGAGAAAACATTAAAAAAAAAAAAACTCAGATAGCCAATATAATAAAAAGGAAATCAACTACAGATCATCTCAAGGTTCAATGGTCTAAGGTGTTATCAAAGGTTTAAACTCTCATAACACAACAATCTAATACAACATGTAAATCTAAAGACGTGAATAAAAATATAGGTAAAACATTACACCCTTAATGTTTCTCTCTAGTGCATGATAGAATCTCCGCTACTGGAGTTGTCCTAGTTATCGAATCTGGTACCTAAAGGGCCAAAAAAGCAGCATCAACTCATCTTTGAAATGCTTTCTTTGATATTAATTTGAAACCTTAGCAACCGATGATGTTTTCGCCAAAAGTCCCCAAGTAAGACCTAGCTTTTGAGATTTAAATTATAGGCAAAAACAAATTGTGTACGCTCATGTTTGAGGTGTGCTTAACCTATGTCAATTGCCGGCAATGCTCAAGACTCAGAATTTTCATGATTTCAAGTTTCCAATAATAAACATAGGCAAGGAGCATGGCCGTGCTTTCTCAAGCACAACCATGCTCAGTACAAGATAACTGTGCTCAGGCTGTGCTCTTGATTTTCCATTATTCTATAATCAACACTCCTTAAGTACGCCCGTTCTTGAGTCATCCTCTTCTTTGGAAAAGTTATTTTGTTGCTGATTTTTTTCTGATTTAATCTATTTTTCTTCATTTTGTCTCTTGAACCTAATTACTTGATCCATGATTACAAAATACCCAGCATAGCACAATAGAGATATTTCGTGCTAAAGAACAAGCTAAGTGCATGCATTTACAATATGAAAAATACATATTCCATGCACTCAATATGATAGTTGTTTATTACTAAAAATATTTTTTAGACCAAATTAAAAAAAAACCTTTAACGTTAGGCTAGCTCTTTGATCCTTCACAGACTAGAGTTCATGGACAGTCCTCCTCCCTTGATGGAATGATTTTGATATAGTGTTTGATGGGGACTAATGTCCTCTAAAACATAAGTGC
The DNA here is from genome assembly GCF_009730915.1 of Dioscorea cayenensis subsp. rotundata. Taxonomy (NCBI): domain Eukaryota; kingdom Viridiplantae; phylum Streptophyta; class Magnoliopsida; order Dioscoreales; family Dioscoreaceae; genus Dioscorea; species Dioscorea cayenensis. The sequence continues at coordinate 10,646,251 of NC_052474.1, forward strand.
GCATGCCAATCAAGTAGTAAAGTATGCAATGAATGGAAGGTTAACAATCCTCGAGAAACTCAGAATTACTAGTACTAACTCTAGTTCTGCTATCCAGCCTAAACTAAGATCAACAATATCAAACCAATAACAAAAACAAGAAAACTAGAAATTAACTAATAGTGAAGATAAATTGGCAAATAATTAAGCATGAGAAGAAGAAGTCTAGGCATAGATTTCCCTTAGGCTTTTGGATGAAGTTCTAGATAACATTGTACTAGTAAACTATATATCGATTAAACCGAAAGAGTTCCTAAAACATATTACTCACTTTCTCAAGGTGAGCAATAACTAGTTCCATAAGGCACTAATATAGACTACCCTATGATTGCATTACAATTAATGAACTATTTTTTGAGAAAACAAGGGTTCATAGTCAATTCTTTTCTTGAAGCAATTGATCCTAGTCCTATACAAAACAAGATTGGAATCTCTTCCTAATACTTTCTCCCTGCGATTTCATTAACGAGAAAAACCCTAATGTTAACTTACTCAGAAGAAACACAGGGAAGAGACAATCTCAATCCCAAAGTGCCATATTTTTAGGTGGACTCATGTCTCCCTTTAATTGCTACATATCTGTACATAGTGGATCTCTCAATCGTCACATGCATACATCAAATAATAAGCTTTCAGCTTTCACTACGATAGAGTTCAAGACAATAACAACACATAATTGAATTTAAAAGTGAAATAATATAATATAAAAATTAATATAAGATTAAAAGTCTACAACCAATGTCATCTAAAGAATAAACCCTAGGTTCTACTATCTATGGCCTAACACCATGAGGTTTAGTTCTCCATTAATGGAGAACAATCATACAATCCAAGAGAAGCAATGTAAATAAAGAGAAAACATTAAAACTTCCTCAAGCTTCTTCGTCTAGGGTTGATGATGAATACCAACGAATCCTCTGCAAACGCTACCGAGAATGCTCTCCTACGGCTCCCTTGACACTCTAAATTAGTGGTGAGTCCTCAAACTTGCTTGGATTGTCAAAGAAAAACACTTGGAAATCTTGCCCTCTCTTCCCTTTTCCTAGCTACCAAGAGATCCTTTCAAAACCCTCAGTAAATCCTTTTATACTTAAACCCTCACGGGTTACTTACGGGCCTAAGAAGAGGCCATAATAATTTGGAGATGAAAAGTTGTGTGCCTTATGGGAATCTGACAGCCTTAAGCTCTGTCTGTAAGGTCCTCTGTCTGGATGTTACGATCTAGTTTACGGCTGTAAGCGTTGAACAGTAAGGATTTTGACTGGTGCTTACAACCTCGACTAAGGGTGTAAGTCTTACCTGTAAACTCCTCTATATGACCTTTATACCTGGCTTATAAGCGTAAGCCCTGCCCATAAACCTTTCGATCTAGCCTTTATGCTCATGCTTGCGTGCTTAATTAAGGCCGTAAGAGGGTTGTAAAGCTCTTAGCTGGTTTGTTCTTCTAGTACTGATGTCGAGGGAGTTTTTTTCCTATCAAATTTCTTCTATAATGCTTCAATTAATTTCCTCATATTTTTTGTGCTCCATTTTTGTCCTATAAATAATATATGCACAATTTAAGTACTATTTTTTTACTAAAACATCTAATACATGCCAATTGAGTGTAAAAAATAATATAAAATACATGTATACTCACACACTTATCAGTGTTTTTTCTCAGTAAACAATGCAGAATCTAGAAGCTTTTTCCGATCACCCACTCATTCATGTCCAGTGCTTTCACATCTTTTTATAGCTGTTTATATGAGAAATATAAATTAACTAAGATAAACAATTCTAACATTTCTCCCTCAACTAAGAATATGCGATATCTAACTTTTAGAAAATACTAGAACATATATGAAGTTGAAAGATGATTCAAGTAGTGTTTGGCTACACAACAAATAAGCAATGGTGTGATGACAGAGATGGTCGGATATGCTCAGGTAAGGGCAAATAAGGCACCACATCTCCAATATCTTGGTTTTTTCTTGAGTGTATGAAACAAACTTTATAAGGGTATGTTGAATATGCTTTAAAAATTTAAAAAATTAAAAAATAAAAATAAAAATATGACGTGACGTACGCCAAGTATTAATTACTTATTTATTACTTTGTCAAATGCAATATAATTAATTTTTGTTTTATACTAACAGAAAATTATTGTTTTCATTGAACTATATAATAAAATAGGAGGCACATAAGTATGTGGAGAACCAATTTATGACCAAAATAATTTTGTTTAAAAAAACTAAAGCTTAAGTATAATTCTTCAATGAAAAGAATTTATAAATCTTCTCTCTAACTTTTTCCATTCTAAATCTCATTATTAAATTTGAATTATAAATATATAATTTCTAATTAAAATAAGTGTAAAAGAGATGAACCAATCGAATTATGTTTTTAATCACACATGATGACATGGAATTAAAAGAACTATAAAATATCATAATGTGGAAAACTTTCAACAAACTTCTATCATTATTATTATTTTTTTAGTTGTGGATGAACTTCAATTACATTTCCTTTAAACAAACTCCACACTACGCGTGTGAACAAGAAGGAAAATATAGCACGGCAACATGATAAGATTATAAAAAATTAAACAAAACACCCAAATAAGGCAAGACTAAGAAAAGGTGTTTGAGTATAACACAACACACTAGCTGTTCAAATTAAAGATTAGTTTTTAGAGAAATAGGTTTATTAATTTTAGATAATTATTCCATTAAAGTTTGAACCTCTTAGAAGAGAAAAATTATGAAGTGGTAATTATATTAAGAAAAAGCTCAAATAAATTATGTTGAAATATACATGTACAACACATGAATACTAATTAGTTTTTTATGTGGGAAAATATGAATAATAAAATATCACTTATGAAACAATTATAATATAACAAGAAGAAATATACATAATAAATCATTTAAATTGTAGGTTAAAACACTTCATGAATTTTTATTTTAAAAAAAAAAGTGTTTTATGACATAAAGCACAATAAATTTAAAAAGCATTAAAAAGTTTCGCTCTTTGCATGTAAACACATGGATGATTCTCATAGGATATATGGCCTGCCATTAAAATTACAAAAATTTTACACTTAAATCAAATTGAATTTGAGAAGCTTTCAATATATTTAACTCATTATGTGATTTTTCTTTCTTGTCAAATAAAAAGCAAAGTTTAACTTTATGTCATTTTCCTCTGTGTACAATTTTGTTAGGACTTCTATTTATTCCTTTCAGATATAAGCCATTGATTAACAAGATATAATGATAAAGTGCCTCTCCATTCTTTTCTATTCTCATTTAAAGAAGGAAGGTTCCATCAAACATTCATCATCCCTAAAATATCAAAATTTAACCATTATTCTTTTTTTTTTAACACAAAGACACGCACACACATATGGCCCACAAAATAACAACAAAATTTTAGTAAAAAAAAATTTAAAAAAAATTAGTATATATATATATATATATAGGATGAGTAATTTACGAATGTCCTTAGATTCTAAACTAAGCTAGAAAAAACTGTTTTGAGTGGAACTCCCCTTCAGAGTTTCTGGGGTTAAGAGCCTTAGTAGCCCATGGAGCAGTAAGACATCTAATCTTTCATTTATAGCTAGCTCAATCTTATTTGGAATGCAAGTCCACCAGCTGAGGGGAGGTATTAGTCGTAAGCCGTACTTAATTTTTATAATTGGACTTGAGTTGGTAAAAAAAAATAATAAATAATAGTTAAATTTTGATATTTTAGGGATGATGAATGTTTGATGGGAACTTTCCTTCTGTAAGTGAAAATAGAAAAGCATTAAGAAAATCATTTAGAGGGATATCTAAGGATTTACGTAGATTAGCCATTGAATTCAAATCCAACAGTTATACTATATCCGCACATGTTTTGTATAGTGTTCAATGTGATGAATAGTGACGGCACAATGATGCATTTACAACCATTGGATCAACATTCAAACAATATTTACTCAATCTTCACCCGCCACTTAACCCATTCCAACAGAAGTACAATAGGATAGGCACTATTTATTTCTCTCTCCTCCTCCTTTGTGTGTGTCTTTCTTTTCTCTATTTTCTCTTACTTTATTCTAGGGATGTTCTATAAACGCCCCTAGTTCATGTTTTGTAACACACAGATATATATAAATATGTATATATCTAAGGATGTCCGTAGATCAATCGTCGGATCAAATCTCAGGACTGTACAGTATTTGCAAACGTTTTGTACAGTGTTCAATGTGATGAATAGTGGTGGCACAGTGATGCATTTACAACTATTGGATCAACATTCAAATGGTACGTATTCAATTGACATTCAGAGTTTCTAAGGTGAAGATCCTCAATAGCCTATGGAGTGGTAGGACATCCAATCTTTCATTTATAGCTAGCTCAATCTTATTCGGAATGACAGGTCCAACTGTTGAGGGAAGGTATTGGTTATAAGCCCTACTTAATTTCTATTGCTAGACTTGAGTCGGTAAAATAAATAATAATTTATTATTATTATAATTATAATAGTTAAATTTTTGACTTTTTTAGGGATGACGAATAATATTTGATGGGAACTTTCCTTCTTTAAATGAGAATAGAAAAACATTAAGGGGAAAATCTAAGGACGTACATAGATCAAACCATCGAATTTAAATCCAACGACTATGCTTTTTATCCTCACACGTTTTGTATAGTGTTCAATGTGATGAACAGTGGTGGCACAATGATGTATTTACAACCATTGGATCAACATTCAAATAGTATCTACTCAATCGTCACCGCCACTCAGCCCATTTCAATAGAAGTACAATGGATGGGCACTATTCATTTCTCTTTCCTTCTTTGTGTTTGTCTTTTTTTTTCTCTATTCTCTCTTACTTTTTTTTTCTAAGGATGTTCTATAAATGCTCCTAGTTGATGTTTTGCAAGACACACACCTATATATATATATATATATATCTAAGTATGTGCGTAGATCAACCGTTAGATCAAATCTCAGTATAGTATTTGCACACATTTCTGTACAGTGGTCAATATGATGAACAGTGCGGCATAGTGATGCATTTATAACTATTGGATCAACATTCAAATAGTAGGTACTCAATCACTCAATCATCACCATTGAATCCCATTGGCACCCGGGTGACCACCCCGCTCCCCTTCTTTCTCTCTCTCTCTCTCTCTCTCTCTCTCTCTCTCTATATATATATATATATAAACAACACCCCCATGTAATCCATTTAGCATAAGTATAATATATGGGATGAGCGCTATTTATGCTACTATTTATTTATCTCTCCTCTATTGTGTCCGTCGGTCTCTCTGTGTCCGTCGGTCTCTTTTATTCTACCTTTTATTGTTTTTCTCTAGGGTTGTTCTCTACAACCGTCTCTAATTGATGTTTGGTATATATATAGGGGCACATATGATGCGGGCCGTATTGAGGAGATGACATGCACGTTCATGCGGAAGTGGGACTCGAAGTAATAAGGGTATTTTAGTAATTCACGCGCGAGTGAGTTTTTGGGTTTCTTGGGCCTAGTCGATGGGAAACGAGCCAATGGACTGAAGTCACGAGTTTGCTCGCAGAACTCGTGAGTCATCGCATGATTTCGCCAAATTCCATCGCTTTAGGCCTCGAAAACCCCGATATCGCTATTTTTAGTAATAATTGATTTCGCTATTCCTTTTGGCTAGAAATCTCTCGATTTGTAGTCGCTTATGACGTTAGCATTTATTTTGTTAACTCTTTTTATTTCTTGCGGTATTTGAAAAATTTATCATTTTTTGGTATATTTTTCGAATTATCTCCGTTTTAGGATTATTTTCATATCTTGGATTTTTCCTATTTAATGTAAGCCTATGGACGAGAGTATGGGTAGTTTTTGTAATAGTTATTCTCTTGAGTAATAAAATTTACTCTCTTTTCCAATTCCTGGTTATCTTTGATCAATAGGTTTTGAAGACTTGTACTGGGTATTCGTGCGCGAATCAACAGTTCGAGTATACCGCTGCATCAACATACAACCATAGAAAAATTATGTCACTATTTAATAGTTTTATTAAGTGATGTTTAACAATTACGTTTGTATTGTGCTGTTTCTTTCTTATTTGATAGAAGACTCACTGAAATGTTGTACTTGAAAATATCTAAAATGCGTTTTCTTTTTCTTTTTCATTTTTTCCCTTTTCTTTTCCTTTTTTTTTAATGATCACCAACTCTATTTCCTTTTTGATTTCTCATATGGTAGATGATGACGTTGGACCACATATCACTTTGACTTAAAAAATATTTATGATTTCTTTCATGTGGATCTTGAATGATAAGTTATGAAGTTTTCTTTAAATTGAAGAAAAGGATTATTCTCTCCATGGTCTTGGGTCATCCACTCACTCATTGACTCTTTGTACATCCTTCATTTGCCTTTCATTACACACTGCTTCGATCTCTGTGTGGAACCAAAGAACTATTATATTATAAAATCGATTTATTTTCTTTATCGCATATCATAATAATATAACTCATATTATTTCAAAAATAAATAAATAAATAATATAACGCATAATATAGAATACGAATTTTTAGTCGTTTATAATTACTTTAAGGTGATGTTTAATTGAGGATAACTAGGTGGAAAATTTTTATTTGAGCTCACTAAAAATTTTGCTTTAATTAGTGCTAATAAAAATTAAATATTTAAAAATTAAAATAATATATACATTAATAATAATAATTTTTTAAAATTAATTAAAATTTACTTATTTTAAAAATTAAATTTGTTTAAGAATATGCAAAACTTTGTTTAGTTAGGGCATAGGGAAATAGTACTCATCCCCCAACTAAAGATGGTGCAATGTTTAGAAAAACTAAATAGATAAATATCTGATTTGTAATTGATACTTAGGCGCCTTAAGGCATGCATAATTAAAATGATAACTAAAGGATCAGTGATTACTCTTACATTTGACTCTTTTTTAAAAAATAATAATTATATATCAATAGAGATAATTATTCAAGTACCAATTAATCTTAAATATTTTTTAAAGTTTTCTAGAAAAATGCTTTTGTACTATTTCTTTTTTAATAAGCCATTCCAAACATATTCAAACAAATAATTCCAAAATTAGTTTTTACTTTGAAAAATAAAACTAATTATCCCCAATATCAACCTAAGTTCATGGAATCATGAAGCACTAAACTTATTTTAAATCTATATTGTAAATGCTATTATCATCTATTGAAGAGAAAGGATTACTCGCTCGATGGTCTTGGGTCCTCCACTAGCTAACTGACTCTTGGACATCATTCATTGGCATCACACACCGCTTTCTCAAAGGTGGGTTTCAGGATAAGTATCCCATACAAATTAATGGAATATTCTTTCCCATTTCTTGTTGAATTAGTTGACTATCAAGGTGGATTCTTTTTCTTTTTAACAATGGTGCAATGTTGGACATCTGTTACCAATCTCTATCTTTTCTATTCTTATAATTATTTTTTTTAAAAAAATCACCAATATATATATATATATATATATAGAGAGAGAGAGTATATTTGAATTTTTTTAATGTATAGGCCAATTTTCTCTTCTCCTTCCTTCTTCATTATGATAAATACTTTTTTTTTACTCAATGAAACTTTATCTTAACATGTTTAAGCATTTATATTTTTATTTCTATCAGCATCCTTTTGAATTTTCATATATATAGAGACATATTGTAAAAGTCTGGTGAATGGCAAAAATAAAGTTAATATTATATATATTCAAAAAATTACATATGAAATAGTTAAAACTAAAGAAGAGTGAATTGATTTATCTCCGACCAAACCAACCTTGTTGATATTAAATTAATATTTTACAAAGATATCATATTATATAAAATCATTTTTTATCATAAATAAAAATAAATTATTGTTGAACTCATTCCGGTAATTGTTTAAAGCCATGTGTTTGCCTTACCTCCAAGGGACAAGCATTACCTTTGTAAGCCACTAATTATTAGCTCTTTTACAAGTTTAAGTCTATGGTATCTTATTAATTTGTATCGCCTCTTTTATAAGGAACTGCAAACAAGTGTCCAAACAAATCTAGAAACCACATGAATAATGTATTATAAAACCTTTGGATAAAATATCAAACCACTTTTTACCTTTTCTTTTCAATTTTTTTTTAAACACTTTTCCTTTATTAAAACTTCTTTTTGCCGCTTCATCATGGCATTTAGAATTTTTATATTAAATGATAATTATGTGATTATAGATGCAGTTGTTGTGTGCCATAATTTTTGGATAATTTTTTTTTAAAAAAAAGTTTGAAGTTTTATGGTTGGAAAATGTTAATCATTAAGATTAAAACTCTTATGAAAGTAGTCTTTAAGGGTTTTCTTTATTTTAATTTTCCAAGTGATATATTTTTCATCTTATGATTTATATATATATATATATATATATTCAGAATTCTCATATTTTGAAGTAAAATTTTTTATGCCTAAATCATAGGAAAAATTATTTATTAATTCTTGCAACTTGTCAAATATTCCTTGCAGTCCCTTTGACATTTCGATTTCACCTGTAGTCCCTCTTTTTTCAGTCCATGTATCAGTTTATTTTATTTAAAAAATTCAATTTTACCTGCTTACGAAATGTATTTCCCGTTAATTAAGTATATTTTTTATTTAATATTATGTGTTTACGTGTAACTATATAAGTTTTTATTTAAAATATAACGTTTTGTTTAATATTTGTTTTTTGATATTTAATATCTTAGTTTCTTAACTACTATCTTGAGTTTCAATTTAAAATCACTAAAGGGCATTTCTGATAAAAGTACTAAAAAATAAGCTATTAGATGGTGTTAGAAAAAAGAAGGATTTTTTAAGGATATGAAATAGTCTAGAGATTTTTTGATCAAGTGAGAAAGTTAGAGGGATGATATGAACAATATTATGTAATTATGCATTAAAAATAAAGTTATAATTTATGAAAAATTATGGAAACACTAGTTCCATAATAGCGAGACATGTAAAGCACTCCTTTCTTTCAAAATGGTTTATTAGTGTTAATGCGATTGTACGGATGTCTGTATCAGCTCTGCACCTATTCAATTACATTTCACCTGAGAAATCGGGGTTTTGTATATTTCTGAAAACCTTTCGGGTCAAATAGGATTGCATGTTTAGACAACCATTGTGTCATACCTTTAACCCTAGAGGAATGCTATGCTTGGACATCGCTTTCTTCCTTGATTTCTCTCCTATTACATCTGGTATTTTCTTGATTTTACTTGCTTTTGTTCTCGAGCACATCACATAATCTTTTAGGCTATTTTTTGTGTATAGAGTCATTACTAGTATTCACCTTTTTCTTTGTGAACCGACATTCTTCTTTACACACACTTTATTACACAATCGTCACATACATTTGTGTCCCTATTAATTAACTACCTTATTTCAAAGTACACTTTACTATTTATATGACCAGTATGCTTGTGGCACTGTATGCATAAGAAAAAACGTATCAAACAACGAATGGCAAAAGATAAGTAGCACCAATTCCCTTAAAGCACCATGATTTTGAATAATTTTAACCAAATTGAGACAATCAGTTGATACTTGATAGAGAACCATAGTCACCTACTGCACACAAGTGTACGTGTCGGTCAAGGAATATAGAGTGCTGTGAAGCAAGGTTATCGATTCACAGGGAGCAAGAGAAAACTATTACTAACTCTAAATCCAAAAATTAACCTAATCTAAATAGTGGAGTGTAAATGCATAGTAAAAACTAAGAATCAAAACACAAATAGAAAATACGGCTAAACAAGCATGAGAACAGAATGTCCGGAATAGACTTTACCTAAGGTTAGGTCCTGGACAATAGTTGCATAAATTCTTGCAATCTAATTGAACCAAGAGAGTTTCTAAAACATACTATCCACTTTCTCAAGGTGAGTAGCAACTGGTCCCATACAGTGCTGATATAGACTACCCTATAAACATAATACACTCTATGAACTCTTTCTAGAGAAAGCATAGATTCAAAAGATAGACAATTCTTCTCTTGAAGCATTTGCCCCTAATCCCATACGAAGTAAAATTGGAATCTCTTCCTGAAGCTACTCCCTATAATTGCATTGTGAATAGAATCCTATGATAACTCACTTGGAAGGATCAAGGGAGGAGAAATCTCAACTCTAAAGTGCCCAAATCTCTAGACGGACTAGTGACCCCCTTCAATTACGGCATATCTATACAAGGTGGATCTCTCGATTCATCACACAAGTATATTAATCATGGATTCTCAGCTTTAGCTATAATAACAACACGCAATCGAGTTAAATAACAATCGACTGCAATTAATCAATTAACATGAAAGCATTCAAAATCCACACCCAATGTTTATCAAAATATAAACCCTAGGTTCCATCTACGCCCAAATACCAACAAGTTAGTTTTTCTTTATACAGATAAGAGAAATGAATGAAAACATGAAAATCTTCTTTCCTATCTTTACCCCTTGAGATGCTGATGAACTCTCCTCATTTCATCCACAAACGCAGCCAAAGATGCTCCTCGACGGCTCTAATAGTGACTTAAATTGGTAGATAAGTCTCTTCCCCTTGCTGGATTGCTAGAGAAGTCCTTGAGAACCTCCCTCCTTTATCCCTTTGTTTGCCTTCAAAAGATTTTTTCCAAAAACCCTTAACATAATCTTTTATACCTAGCCACTCATGAGGAGCTAGAGATGATGGGTCGCATGCCTTACGAGCATCTTACAGGTGTGAGCTCTACTTATAAGGTCTTTTGTCTTGATGTTATGATCCAGCTTACACCCGTAAGTGTTAGTACTATAAACTTCTCTGGATGATACTTGCGACCTCTATCTAGTAAGTCGTGCTTGTAAGCCCTTCTGTTTGGTCATTATGCTCCTTCTTATGGGCATAAACATGCTTGCAAGGTTCTTTGGATGAGGCTTGCTGTCGTAAGTTAACCGTAAGATGTTTTGTCTGGTCTATTCCTTTGCTGTTGATGTTGAAAAAGCTCTCTATCTTTTTCATTCTAGCTCAAAATTGCTATGGCTCAGTCTCCTCATTATGCATTGCCCCTCACTTAAATCATATTTTTCACCATATTTACCATCATATTTTAAATAAACATTTTAATACATGACAATTAAGTATATAAAATAATACAAAATTATGTGCAATTATACCTTATCGATACTTATGAACTTTGTTGCTAATATCCATAATAGCCTACCATCCATTTAGTGATGTGGCAAACTTCATTGCAAATGTTTGAATAAGCAAGGGTGAGCACCTACATGAATAACATCACCAAAAATTATTTTTCAAAATGAATCAAATCCCACCGTACAAGTCTCATTTGAAAAGGCATAACTAGAGACGAGTTCATAATTAAAGCTCTTAACAAAATCCAAGTTTGAAATCCTTTTATGAGAGCTAACATCATTAGGGGAAATAATAGCTTGTTTAATAAGACTTGATAAGAGTAAACAACATTTCCATAGGATGTCTTATATCTATTTTTCCAAAGCAGTCACAAAATATTGGAACTTCCACTCATATAAAAGATAAGGTTTTGAATTTGATACCATGTCTTAAAAACTTAAAAGAGTTGAGGGTGTTGGATGCCTCTTAAGTCGTGAATTAATAAAGAAAGGGATAGAGAGGCAATAATAGCTAGTATGAAAGCATACGTGTCACCCATTTGACCCTAGAAGCAATGTTTTCTTTATATCTTTTATCGGGAATTTTTGATAGTGGTACAAACTAGACCCATTTTAATCTTGATCAAACTTGATGAAATCAAAAATAGTTATTTCCATTCTTTAATTTTGTTTCATCTAGATGGTCACCAGAGAGATTTTTCGCTTATTTTTGATGATCACGAGTTATAAATTTCTATCAACATTTGAAAATGAAATCACTAATCGTAAGGACAGATGCTATCGTATATTTTGAAAGGAAAAATTTTCGAAAGATTTTATATCAGAAAATTGGGTCCGAATCTCCTCGGGTAATCACCCTCAGAAAAGCAAAATTGAAGTTGGTGAGTCCTTGACTCTAAATTGAGTTTGACCCTCATAATGAAAAATGACCATAGTTTGGTACCCTGCTAAAAAATTAACCCTATCTTTGTCCTTAAAAATCATTCGAAAAAATAAAGGTAAGAACGGAAAAAGACTAATAAATAATACAATTTAATAAATAGTTGGCATAACTAAAGTATGGCATAGATATAAACAGGGCCGGAACTAAAGTATTCATATTAGTTGAATTATTAAAAATCTCATATGTTTGCTATAAATAATAACAAAAATTTAAATTATACTTTTGTTTTTTTTAATATGTATTCAAATTTGTGTTATATTAACACATTATTCTTTATTTAAAATAATTATTTTATTAAATTATTATTATTATTTTTTATATTTTACCTTTAGGCTTCAACCCTCTACCATCGAATCCCGGTTCTGTCATTAGATAAAAAGATAATGAAGATGAATTAGATGAAAGGCTGAAATTGTCCACATTTAATATTGAATTCAATGTTATTTCCAACAACAGTATATTTGTTGGCACAATGATATATAGCAAAACAAAAGTATTAATTTTTACATACAGTGGAGGAATATATGAAAGTGGCAACTATTTCTATGAGCAAGTTAAAAAGAAATATGTTGCTAGGATTTACTTTTCTGAGATCTCTGATATCATTAAGAAAAAAAGTAATTATATTTTTCATCTCATTACTTGGTTTATTTATTGCAATCACAATGTATGATAAATAAAAAGAAAATATGTACAATAAGAGTTACAAACACAAATAGATCAAATTAGTTAATCTTAATATGGTAAATTGTGTTCCCACCAATAAATAAAAAAAAATCCATTTAATATAATTTCCAACAATCACAAATTTATTGTTGCAATAATACATAAAAATAAAATTATTGACATTAGAGGTGATGATGTTAAAGTAACAACTATTTTATGAAGTCAAGCAAAAAGAGAAAAAATTGACCAAAAGACAATGATTATGACCACTTTGGTAATAGAATGATGGTAACTCTCTTCTCTTCCAAGTGAGAGGTGAAAGTGGAGGGATCAAGTCTTTCACAAACAGTTAATTAAGATGAGTAGTTTGCCCATTTTATAAAAAACCAAATAATAAAATAATTCATGGTCTTTATACCATAAAAGAAATTGAAATTTCATATATATTTTTTATTATATTTCTTAATTTACATAAATAACCACATACATACAAAAGATATATAGAAAATAAAAAGATCAATATTACGACTTACAATCACAAACATATATACTTAGTTAATCATAATATATATATATATATATATATATATATATTTGAATTTATATTCACATTAAATTAATTTATCTACCAAACAAATATAGGAAATTATAATTAAAAACTAATCTCTCTCTCTCTCTCTCTGAGCCTTGTATGAACATTTATCGTCATAATTAATCTTATGTAGAAGCACTTTCCAACAAAATTATGACCTTACTCTTTAAACATTATCCAAAACTACAAAGATGGCCATATAAATATATTGAGTGGGTAGTTGGCAAGAACAAAATCCTCCTAACACAAACAAGAACCATCTCATTTCCCAACATAAAAATAAAAAGAAATCAAGACCCACTAGATTTTGTTATCCACTTCAAACCACACTTTCTCCAATAATATTCAAACACTTACACAGCACAAAGCCGTCCGTTCATGCAGATGCCATAACTGACGCACCAATCTAGGGCAACTTCCTCACTAACTAAAATACAATGTATACTCCAAAGCTTCTTCATCTCCTTGCCTTAGAATAAGACAAGACAAAAACCAAATCCACTATAAGGGCTTTTTAATTAGATGTAACCTAAGTGACAGGATAACCTTGTTTAATTAGTCTCATCACACTTAATTAATCCCTTTTTTCTTAACCTAGTTTGTTCAACGACTAAGAAGTTGGCACCACGCATGCATTACGTGGGAGCACATTGTTTAAATCGCATACAAATTAAGTTACGCTGTCATTTTTCATTAAGTGTGAAAGATCATTATATTTTAACCGGTGTGAAATGTTATTATATATATATATATACTAAGGATGTTTATATATATTTATTTAGGATACATGCAACGTAAGATGTTCTAATATATCCACACAAAAAAAAAAAGCATATTTTGAATGATAATATATTAATTTATCTTTCGGTAAGTAAAGTATCACTTGGCTATTCTTCTAGGAAGCCAAAACACCATCCAAATGAGGAAAAGTTTTATCAATATTTGTTTTTAATATTATTGATAGTGTTTGAAGATAATATACACAAAAATATATAATATATTTTTGTACAATGATAATTTTTGTCAACCTAGTAAATATTTTTTCTTATCAAATTTGAAAGGTCCATTTGACCATCTTTACGGGGAGGACTAACACCGTCCGCAACATAAGTCATAATTAATAATGAATTTCATGGAGAAAAAAGCATATAAGTATGCATATTTTTATTTATTTATTTTTAATATTGAAATTTTTTTGACAAGGATTATCTAACCTATATAAATGACAAGATACAGGGGCCCCATTTCAGTCAAACAATTATCCGAAAGTCCACACTCACACCTACCTCTGTGCCGACAAACACTATTAAGTGTTCAATATTTATACTAAATGAAAATTAGGGAGAGATAAACATTATTTCAAATAATAATAAATTTAAGGAGAGAGATAGATAGCCCAAACTTATGGGAGTATTAATCCACATAGGTTTCAGTAATTATAGATAATATTTTTATTCCTATAAGTCACTTGTTACTTGATCCATCCGGCTTAAAAAAATATATAAAAAAATAATAATTATAATAATATAGAACCTTAAATCAATACGCATTTCGTTGAATATTGATTTTTATTTAAGATTTGATAAAAGTTAATCAGACTTTTTCATAATACTCCACCATTTTTAATTTTAAAATTGTAAATTATCTTTCTAAAATAAAAAGCAACATTTATTTGTGATGTTATTCAATGATTTTTACTATACCTCTATTTAATTTCACACTGATAGTATTTAACGTTTAAGATATAAAAATATAAAGTATTTACAAACTGAAAAAGGAGTTAAAAAAATATTTTTATTAATTAAAATATAGATAATCATTTATATATCTCATAAAAATTGTATTTATTTATATACATCTATATTTAAAAATCAACTATAATTTTTTTATAAAAACAAAAATTATTTGCCATATTTAACTTTTCTTCTCTACTTTCAACACAGTGCAAATGAGAAGAGTGATGATACTTGATATTTTATATAGAAAAAAATTAAGTAACTCATATCGAGATATATAAATTATACATATAAACAAATATATGTTTTAATAATATAATATAAATTATTAATTTTATTAGATTATTACAAGTAGCCAACCGTCTCATGATTTATTGAAATTAGATCTAATGTGTAGAGAGTCCTAATGTGTAGAGAGTCCGTGTTTTACTCAGAAGGTGGTCTCAAACCTCTAAGATGTGGGCATAAAAATGTTAGGGACAGTAGTAATTCTAAGGTTGTGATACTCGTTTGTCCAGATTTTAAAAAATAAATAAATAAATAAAATTACAAGCAAAAGAATCTGTTTTAAGTGTGACCGTTGTTTGTCAGGTCAAGTTAGGACTAAATTACCAATAAACACGTACAATATAAACCCATGCTGAAAAGATGAACAACGTCAAGATTCAATTCATGTTAATGCCAATGAGAAATGAGAAGGAAGAAGGAGAAAAGGCAAAAAGAGCACAGTCAATAAAGCAAGAAAGATAGAAAAGGCCAAACAAAATACCTCCTTTTTCTCTTTAATTTTATTTTTTTTCTTCAAAAACGAATCTCTAAATTGCACGTCCTTTATTTTTACTTCGGGGAAAACTTTAAAATAATAATAATAATAATAATAATAATAATTATTATTATTATTAAAAATGAAATAAAAAATAAAAGAGTTTTCACAAAAGGAGACAAGGAAAGCCTTTCCTCTTGTGTATTTAACCCCGCCCATTGTTGCTCTCTCTTCCAAGCTCGAGAGAGAGAGAGAGAGAGAGAGCGAGAGGGAGAGAGAAAGTTCATTCCTTTCTTGTGGCTAAGTGCGCGGAGAGCTCTGAAACACTTGAGGATTGTGATCAAAAGCGCGTTTTTTTTGCGGTATTTGAGGGGTTTTGAAGGTTGGGAGGGAGGAGAAGGAGGGAAGTTGAAGGAGAGAAGGATGAAGTACGTATTGGTAACTGGAGGAGTTGTGAGTGGCCTGGGGAAAGGGGTGACGGCGAGCAGCATAGGGTTGGTGCTCAAGTCTTGCGGGCTTCGGGTCACATCTATAAAGATTGGTACTTTGCTCACTTGAATCTTGTGTTTGGGGTTTTGGAGGGTTTGGAAACACTCATCTCTTTGGGGTTTCTTTTTGTTTTTCTGAATTTTGTTTTGGAAAAAGCGTGTAAAGGAACGATTTTGATGTTTTCCCTGTTTGGATGCTTTCGGGGGCACTGTTTCTAAGTTCCTGGAGTTAATTTTATTTTATGTTCTTTTTGTTGGATTTTGTTTTTCATATTCATTTTACTCTATTTGATTTGCTTTTTTGAAGACAATAAAAACAACCAAACTTTGGCGGCTTCTTTTTCTTCTTCTATGAATCAATTGCTTTCTTTTTTCTTTCTAAATAAATAAAATAAATAAATAAATAAATAAAATAAAAAAATAAAAAAATCCTGATGGTTGGGGAAGTAGAATGCTAGGGTTCTTAGATTTCCTTTTACATATCTGTTATTTCTCTGTGAATGGGGGGATTTATGAATCCAGGATCTCCTGCTTTTAAGGACAGCAACCTAGGGACCCGCTGTTACTTGCTCAAGCAAAATGGCACACATGACACAAGGATTAGGGAAAAGGAGAGATCATCTTTCTGT
Source organism: Dioscorea cayenensis subsp. rotundata (assembly GCF_009730915.1). Classification (NCBI taxonomy): domain Eukaryota; kingdom Viridiplantae; phylum Streptophyta; class Magnoliopsida; order Dioscoreales; family Dioscoreaceae; genus Dioscorea; species Dioscorea cayenensis. The sequence goes on from NC_052474.1 coordinate 10,663,285, forward strand.
TTCAGAAAGTAATTTATCTTTTGGATTGATGGGGACCGCCATCTTTGGTCCTTCTGTATTTCTCTACAGGGATCAAATTATAGATCTTTGATGTCTGTTTAATACTTCATAACTTGTTGTTCTTTTCACTGTTGCTGGTTTTAATCTTTGAGGTTTTGGCTAATCACTTGAGCTGCTTTTTGGACTTGTTTATATTATAAGTAGTAGTTAATTTCACAGTCAGTTATGTCCCAATGAATGGTGTCTTGAATTTATTTTTCATGGCATTTTCTCATTATGTCCAATTGATGCTTGTAGATCCCTATCTAAACACAGATGCAGGAACAATGTCGCCATTTGAACATGGGGAAGTGTTTGTTTTAGATGATGGTGGCGAGGTGTGCAATTCTCCCTTTTATTCATTTGTTCTGGTTTTTTGGTTTTTTGCTTCTTCTTTTTATGATGTTTGTTGCCACTTAATTTGGTAATATAATATTTGTGTGGTGTTAATTAGTTCTGGGCATTCACTTTAAGAATGCTTCAACTCGTGGGCTTAGTTTTTTTTTTAAAATCCACGTCACTGTTTTTTTTCCCCTTATTTGTATTTGCTTTATAGGTAGATGATCAACTTTTTGAATCTAACAACAACTTTTCATTTTAGTTTTAAATTTTGTGAACTGATTCAAACCGCCTCTTACACCAGTATTTCTTCATCCTTCAATTTATGACCAATCCTTGCTTTACTTTTTGAGTTTTGCTTACTTTGATTCATGTCAAAACTTTCTCGGTTTTGTTTTTCCCTTTTTCTTATTTTATTTTAGTCTATGCATGCAAGAGTTTAGGTCTTGATTTTCCCTGCTTGTTCTAAGTAATTATTGCTCTTGATGAATTGTCGAAGTGTTAGCACTTAACTATGGTGGTATTTTTTGAAGGTTGATTTGGATCTAGGGAATTATGAGAGATTTCTTGACATTAAATTAACCAGTGACAACAATATCACCACTGGCAAGATTTATCAGGTACTGCTTTATTACGCTCCTTCTTAGGAAAGTAAACGTTCAACTGTTTCTACTCTGTGGTATAATTTCTATAAGATCCTAAGATATCTAGACCGCCTATAGTTTTCTTGTCTGATTATTCCTGACATCTCACTTTTTTAATTATCCTATTCAGCATGTCATTAATAAGGAAAGAAGGGGAGATTATCTTGGAAAAACCGTCCAGGTAGTTTCATCTTATGTCTTTTTATTTTCTTGGTGCATATAATATTCTTTGGTATGACACTGAAAAATTCCTACTTGCTTTGAAGGTTGTTCCGCACATTACGGATGCAATACAAGAATGGATAGAATGTGTAGCTATGATACCAGTTGATGGCAAAGAAGGGCCTCCTGATGTTTGTGTCATAGAATTGGGTGGAACTATAGGTGAAGATCACAATAAAACATTTTTATATTCTAAATGAGTGCATAATCAGTGTGTCTTGCTATTTTAAATACCTTTTGGTCTATGCTTCCGATAGTTGTGTAAGTATGCGGTGCAGGAGACATGATGTTTTCACGGCATAATGAGAATGGAATTCTTGATGCAGGGGATATTGAATCAATGCCATTTATTGAAGCTCTGGGTCAATTTTCATATCGCGTTGGTGAGTAGATTGTGCTGACTACACTTTGAAATGGTTCCGTATCTCCAGCTTTCTTTGTCATTTGTTTGGTGACTATGCCATGCATTTTTCCTCTTTTAGGACCTGGGAACTTCTGCTTGGTTCATGTCAGTCTTGTGCCAGTTCTAAACGTGGTTGGTGAACAGGTTGGTAAATTTGAAAAACGAAATAACAAAACACCTTAGGACACTAATGTGAGCTGTGCGTGTAGGCTTGTTACTGAAAAAGGTCCCTTTCAGGCTTTAATAATGATGTTGTTTCTGTGTGTAGAAAACTAAACCAACACAACATAGTGTTCGTGGACTAAGAGGACTAGGACTGTCACCTCATATCCTAGCATGTCGCAGCTCTAAGGTTTCCCTGCTTGCCACTCTTCTCCCATTTCTCGCATCTTTTCCTGCCTTAATTTTATTTTATTGTATTTTATTTAATTTTTGATACTATGGTGATTCATGTGTTTTAATGGTTTCAACAGGCACTGGAGGAAAATGTGATAGAAAAACTCTCACAATTTTGCCATGTTCCGGTACTATACCTATGATTTAGACTCAAATATTTTGCAGATTTTTTTTAATCATAAAATACGGTATTTCTGATGCTAATATTTTTTGTAGGCATCAAATATCATCACTCTATATGATGTGACTAACATCTGGCAGGTTCCTTTGTTATTAAAGGTAGTTTTTTTGTTTCATATCTTGGTAAATTCACGATTCGAGTATCTAAGTTGCTCATTTGTGATTTAAATTGTTTCTTTTGGTTCTTAGAACTCAATGTTAATGAAAGGTAATTTTTTATTTGTCCTGTAGGAGCAAAAGGCACATGAAGCTATTTTGAAGCAATTGAGCCTTCTAAGGTTTGTCTAATGAGCTCCTTCCTGTTACTTCCTGATTCTTGTAGAACTGCATTTCCTTTGTTATATCTAGAGTCAGGAGAAGTAATTTTCTTTTTCTGATTTGGAATTTTCACATCAGTGTTGCTCGGGTACCAATGCTGGAAGAATGGATGGCTAGAGTCAAAATCTGTGACACATTGCATGATTCTGTTAGTGCTACTGATATATTTGTAGCTTAGTTTGCATTTCAGCTGTGTGTTGGTATTGACTTCTTATATCTTTTGTTATAATTGATAAACAATGTACTTTCCAGGTTAGGATTGCTATAGTTGGCAAATATACCGGTCTGACTGATGCCTACCTGTCTGTATTGAAGGTAATTTCTTTTCTTTTCTTTTCTCAAGTGTCTGTTTCTATGAGCTTTATTACTAAATGAAGCTCTGTTATTTCATTCCTCTTCTTGTATGGTTGGTGCTATAGTCTTTCCTACAACTTATCTTCTGATGTTCAAGCTATATTCTTAATTTCGCCTTTTATCTCTTGTATTTCATTACTTAATCTGATCAAAGTCCTATGGAAATACTTCTGAAATGTGGACGTGACATGTACCTTAGGAAGACTTTTTTTAGCTGCTGAAAAGGTGCTAATTCTTTCAAGTGCATTTCATAAAAGCCCAACCAGAAAAATCTGAGAAAGGCATTGTTGGTTGTAGTTCTGATTTTTGTTATATCTTCTGTACTTGTTCATCATTGATACTTTTGTTGGCAGCTAAGAAATACAGCTATTTGTTGGTGTACTGTGAAATGATATAGGCCACAAGCCACTCATATGTATATAAGTACTTTATCATGCTAAAATTTAAATGGACATCAGATAAATATTTATATTCAAATGAAGGAATAGATGTATATTACTAGCCCCGATTATACTCTGAGATTTAAGAAGCTGTTGAAATTTAGATGCTAATGTGAGTTCATTCTTCACTAACGAGGATGTTTGCAGGCACTCTTGCATGCTTCTGTAGCTTGTCGTCGGAAGCTTGTAGTGGAGTGGGTGCCTGCCTCTGACCTTGAGGATGCTACTTTGAAAGAGGTTTGTTTGTGACCTGAATACCTCCTTGAATTCTTATGTTTATTTTTGTCTTCCATGAAAATTATAATTTTTTGATCTTTCTATAGACACCCGATGCTCATATTGCAGCATGGAATCTGTTGAAGGTAAGTTGTTTTTTCTTGTGTGTCCGTGTGCACTCTGGCATTATCAATGCGTGAAAGCGACACAGAACTATCAAGTTATTATGCATCGTTGTCTGAGTAAATTTTCATTTCAGGGTGCAGATGGTGTGCTAGTTCCTGGAGGTTTCGGAGACAGAGGTGTTCAAGGGAAGATTCTTGCAGCAAAACATGCTCGAGAAAACAATATTCCTTTTCTTGGCATTTGTCTGGGCATGCAAACTGCTGTAATTGAGTATTGTCGATCCGTTCTTAACTTACACGATGCGAACAGCACAGAGTTTGATCCAGACACAACAAACCCATGTGTTATTTTTATGCCGGAGGTAAGAAGAGTCAAGTTTCAGATTATTATTATCCTGATGCCCTACAATTGCGCTGCATGACCGTGAAATTTTTGTTATCTTATTCTTCGCAGGGTTCAAAAACTCACATGGGAGGGACAATGAGACTTGGATCGAGAAGGACATATTTCCAGGTGGCGGACTGCAAATCTGCAAAGTTGTGAGGACATAAATATCCCTTAAAACTTTCTTTGATTACCTGATAAAAATGCTAATGGAATTCTCTGCACGATTTTTCTTATCATAACATAAACTAATTCTTGTTTTTCACTTCTCCTCACTAGGTATGGAAACGCCAAATTTGTTGATGAACGCCACCGTCATAGATATGAGGTCCGTCACAGATTCCAGTCTTTTAGTTGTCTTTTGAGTTTTTTATATGTTCCTATTGTCCAATTTGCTGTTATATATCTTTTTGAAGTTACTTTGCGTGGTTATTGAAGTGTTTAGTTCATCGATGCTCGGTTGCAGGTGAATCCTGATATGGTAAAGGAACTTGAGGAGGCTGGTCTTTCATTTGTTGGCAAAGATGAAACTGGAAAAAGGATGGAGGTTAGCATTTTCATTCGATCATGCTCTTATACACTGTTTTCATGTTTGCTTAATGTTATTAATGTGTTGCCTTTTGCAGATTATTGAGTTACCTACTCACCCTTACTTCATCGGTGTTCAATTTCATCCAGAGTACAAATCAAGACCCGGAAAGCCCTCTGCTCCTTTCTTAGGTACCATTATCAATCTTCCAATGTTTTCACCACAGAACCATATAAATGCAGAAAAAATGGTTAAAGTTTCTGATTGGTATCGCTTTGCAGGACTCATAGCTGCCTCATGTGGCCAGTTGGATGGTTTGCTGGGCCAAGCTAGTAGATTACCAAGAAGTGTATTGGGATCAAAGGGTTACCAAAATGGAAATTCAAACAAGACTAAGAAGCAAATAGGGACAGGAAGTTTTTACCTGAATGGTAATGGTAATGGTGTTCATGCGTTGACAAGTTAGACTAACTGATAAGTGTTGTTTGTTCCTTCCTGTGGTATTCTTCTGAGGAGCCTGAGAAGGAAGTGGTTTTGCTGTTATAGGTAGCTTGAAGTATTGTTTACAGTGTTCGGAGCTCGTTCCAGGCTTTTAACAAGGAATGAGCTTGTATTGTTTTTTCTTTTTCTTTTTTTTTTAATTTTTGCTTTATTTATATGTTGGAAATCTTTTCTTTTATGTTTTTATGTTCAGACGTCCTAGTGTTACCACTTGTAAATTCTAAGTAACTTTCTTTGTATGAAAATCAAATCATGCTTTGTTATCCAGTGGCCCTGTTTTGTTGTACTGGTGGTGAACATGTTTATGTTCTCTGTCTCTCTCTGTCTGTCTCTCTCTTATTTATTTATTTATTTATTGGTTTATTTTTGTGGAGAATATGAGATCAACTTTGAATTGTAATTTAACATTTCAAGCATAAATGAAGTATGCAACCAAATGAAGCAAACAAAAATGGTGTTATCTAAATTGAACCAACGATAAAGTGGTCTATTGATAGTCGGGTCTCTAATAGAATTTTTCATAAGTGGTGAGAGTTCGAATCTTGGGTGAGGGTATATTATGTAAGAAATATGATTCATCACCTTTATTAATAACATTAATTCCTATTAAAGATGTAATATCCTCCTTTTTTTTCATATTAATTAGAATTTCATCATATAAGGAATGTGATCATTTTTTTTGAATGAGGATCTCTAATTTTATTACTTCCCCACAAACTTGAATAAAATAACAGAGTGTAGCCAAGTTTGTCCAACATCGATGAAGTAAGGTAAGTTATAGGGGCTTAATGAAAATGTCTACAATTTGAGAATGAGATGGAACATCACAAGTAGTACGTTAAGATATTTAAAAATGATAGTCAATTTTATTATGCTTTGTTATTGCATGAAATACCATATTATTATTCATGTAAAAGGTAGGGCGTATTATCATTAAATAAAGCATAACTTGAAGGTCTAGTTAAATAAATGAAATTCAAGCAAGTTCAACTTAAGTAGAAGCCATAGCATGAGAATTAACCTCAATAGAGGATCACACATTGGTTCGTTGTTGTTTAAAGTTCCAAGTAATGTGAATACTGGCAAGAAAGTTTAGAAACCTGCAGTTGATCGATGAGTGGAATTGCCTCTGGCTCGATCAGTATGTGTAAAGGCATAAAAGGTCATCGAGAATTTGGAGAGATAGTGAAGACCATAATCAGTGTTTCCGCATATATTATGAAGGACTATTTGATAATATGAAAGGTTGATTGATGCACATAGTGGGGGATCCCACAATCGAAAAGGACTAGCTAGCCCTCGTATATATTCACATGGACTTTTCCTCAATTAAATGATGTGAGACTAAACCGGATTCTCAACATTACTCCCATTCAAACCCGAACCAATCTAAACTAAATTGGCATCATTAATGCATAAAAAAAAAGTAATTCACAACGTAAGCAATATTTGGTCAGATAATCAAGAGCTCTAGTAAAACTTCAATAAATGGTGAGATCATGAAATGACTCAGTATCATGAGGTTTTTTTTTTCTGACATAGGTGGAGAAATAAACTTGCTTCCAGTGATGTGATCTTAATGAAAAGATCAAGAGCATATTTCCTTTGAGATAGAAAATTAAAGACCATCATTAATATGAACTATCTCGACATTAACAAAATAATAGATGTTTCTAAGATCTTTGAGTTTGAATTCCTTTTTGATTAACTTGAAGACAAAAATCATCAGCATAACATAAAGTAGGAGAATAAGAATATTAATGGAGGTAGTTCGAGTAAATAGACAAGAGTTAGCAATAATGGAGAAAAAACTATAATAACACAAAAACATACTCAAATGGTCAAACCAAGCACAAAAAAGAGTTTGCTTGAAACTATAAAAAGTGAGCTTCATGTGGCGCATTATTTGACTTGAGTGGATCAACAAAACTTGGTGGTTGAGTTAGAAATACAGTCTCAGAGAGCTGATTATGAAGAAAAAGCATTCTTTACATAATGTTGTTTAATTCCCAACCTTTAATAGTGGCCAACATGAGAATGACCCGAATTCCACCTTATTTAACAACCAACGAGAAAAATGTCTCCTTATAATCAATTCCTTTTTATTAATTAAAACTTTGAAACAATAATATAAGCTTTAAGATGATTGAGACTGCCATCATACTTTAATTTGGTTTTAAAGGCTGATTTAGAACCACGATCATTCATATTTGGTATTTTTGGGATAAGTGTTAATATGTCATTTTCATATAATGTAGCAAGTTCTTCTATTGTGGCCAACCAACCTAGATGTTGCTTTATAGAATACATAAATTTCAGCACAAGACATATTTGGGAAATGACATGAACAATTACATAGTTTGAATAGAGCTTAAAAATGTCATTATGCCCGTGTAACTGCTTAGGATTACTTACCATAGTTCGCTAAAAAGGTGTCACGGCTCGGCACACTGACAAATGGCATATACACACAAGGCCGAGACCAAGTGAACATGCAAATCCTCAAAACTTGTCTCAAAATAGATGATAGCATCTAATATAAACATAGATTTCAAAAGAAAAATACTATAATGTCAGAATACAAGAAATTCAAACTAACAAGGTTTGAAAAAAAAACAATTATTCAAAATGCAAATGTCTGGGTGTACTAGAAGGGTAGAACATTATTAAGGTGCTAAACTAAATTACACTTCGCTCAAAGATCTTCTTTAAGCTATCCGCCAATCGACCTTACTTCTGATTTGAAAAGGGGTAAAAATAAATTCATGAACTTGACCGTCTAGTAAGTAATCACTAAAAATAATGGCATCATATAGGCTTTCAAAAATTCATAATTTAAATACAAACAATTATAATGGAGCAATACAACATTTAACAAAATGCAATTCAGGTGTGCATGTGATTCTACATAATATAATATAATAGATAATTAAATAAATAGCTCCATATTTATTATGACCGAAAACAAAATATCAGAGTTTATTTGTTTAAACTTGGTACCGTAATCAGAAGTTAAGAGGTCTTTGTTTACTATTGGTGATCCAAGCAAGAATATCAGAAACTGTTATTTTTTTTTTACCAATGACACGATGCAAAACTATTGTCTTATTAGAACTTCATGTTGACACGATCATTATTTAACCCCCAGTGACAGAGTCAGTGCATAGTTAATTGGAGACTACAGACAATTATATTAAAATATCTAGTGTTCATAACATCAAATAAACATAAGTCAACGTTTCATAGGTTATGAAAATAACTGATACATGTATATATACAAGCATATAACTCAAAAATCTCCAAATATTCATTGAAGCAGGAATGCAACAAAAATTTGCATGATCTAAGTTTTGGTAAAACAAAATAATCCCATTATTTCATAATTAAGTATTATCCAAATCATTTGTAAAATATTGAATAATTGAATAATCACATATATATATATATATAATAACTGGAGCTTTAATAAAAATGACTTAAAGAATAATTAAATGAACAAATAACTAACCCCTATTTATTAAAAATAAATAATTGAGATCAATCAAGTGGGTAATTCCGGAAGTGTAGAAAGTTAAAACTTATGTGTATACATATATCATAATTTATATGCTGTTTATTAACTTGAAAAAAAATCACCAAACTCTAAAAAATTCTACTCTATCATTAAAATCAAATCTCGAAGGAAGGTCTTAGAAACATAAGCATACAACATGACCGAATTTTTTTAGCTTAATTATACAAAATAACATCATGTATCTAAGAGAGAAGAGCTAAAGCCAAATAGGAGCTTCACATGTAAAGTAGAACATTGGGCCGGAATTGATATTAAACGGGATATAAGAAGATAGTAAGTTGCCCAACTATCACAATTGGAACAATTTCATGAAGTTCTTCTCTAGAAAGAAGAATAGTTAGTTGCACATCCATTAAAATTAGTGCCTTATTAGTTAGCTCCAACCATCCTTAGCATGTGGTGGAAAAACAAAAGCAAAAACAAAAACTCTTTTTTTAGCCATGATCAAGTTATGGTAAGACAAAGTCTAATCTTTTAAACATAAAACTTTCAAGTCATGAATTTATTATAGTTCTAAACACAAACAAAAAGGCTATCTGCTAAATGCGAGACAATTAGCATATTTAATAGACACCTAACCCAACCTGTGTTGTAAAAGATGGTGCATACAAAGGTCCATTCAACTAATATGAACACGAGAAAATAACAATCTAGACTAAAAACAAGGATTGGCAAGTTATCCAAACTGGGTGATGCAAAAAGTCAACCTTTTGACATTGATTGAAGGGTGGCACTATCGTCACTTCATCACTAACAACCTAAAGACCAAAACGACAAGCAAGATAGGCAAGCATTAGTCTATGTGTTGCATGTTGCATCGATGAAAAACCATATATCACATCACTTTCAAATGATATCCACTACTTAAAATAACTTCTCTCTCATGGCAATAGATTGTATTTAAATAAAACCAACCATCATATGGGAGTTGAGAATATTGTGTCTCATGCATGAGATGAAGCTGAAACAAAGTAAAAGAATATCTCAAAGAAACAACCTAGTCTAACAAAACATAAAAGGATAAGGTTAAAAAGTGCGGGGTCCATAAACTCCACCACCTTTGAAATTGTTTATTCCTCTAAAACTCATATCTGAACTATCAAAATGGTACGGGTATCTCTTTTTCATCCCAGACTCTAACTCCCAAGTGGCCTCGTGTTTTGAATGATTACTCCATTAAACCTTGATATATGGAATGATTTTTCCTTCACATGCTTGATCCTTGAAAATCCAAATAATTTTCACTGGTCGCTCCATATATGTCATATCATTGTAAGCTCAAAGACAACAAACTATATCACATGCTCTAGATTCAAGATGAACTTCTTTAGCATAGAAACATGGAGCACATTATGCACCTCAGAAAAAGCTTGCTGATGAGTGCATTTTATATAGATATTTTACATATCCTATTATATGATTTTCTTGTCTTTTAGCATATATTTTGGTATAAATCAATGCTACTTTGGGTATTTGTGTTTAATTGTGTAGGCAATTAGGTTTTGGGATGAAAGAATGAATTTTGGAACAAATCATGCACAAAACAGAGCTGAAATGCAAACTACAGGGGAAGCATGCCCATGCTTATGCCCATGAACTTTACAGGAAAAATCCTCATCTAGCTAAGCACGAGAATTGTAGCACGAGAACTATAGCATGTGAAGCATGCCTGTGCTTCATCCCGTGCAAATTACGGGTGTTTCCAGAAGAAGAGAAGAACAGTACTACAACAGGAATACTGTAGCACGGTTACTATAGCAAGCAGAAGAAAAAACATGGCTTCAGTACCCAGAGCACAGGCGTGCTTATAGGAAGCACGCTCATGCAAATTATAGGTTTTGCATTTTTCAAGCCAAAAAGTGCGGAAGACTTTCCCGAAATGAGCACGGTCAAGAGCACGGCTGTGCTTGCCTTGGGAATGCCTTTTTAAGACCTAAAGTTAGGTTTTCAAAGGGATTTTTTATGGTGAGGTTTTCTTTGGATATGAGTGAAGACTATGGTGGAACTTCATTTTCCCATGGATTGGAGGTGGATCTGAGGTGCTATTACACCGAGTTGAGCGGAGCAACGTCGGTAAGACTTCATAGGAGCACCGACGGAGTTGTTTGGGTAGAAAAAAGGGGGGTTTCATGGATTCTTTCTCTTTTGTTTTCTTTAGTCTTTCATGTGTTCATAAACTTATAAGGGGCTAACTGTCATACAGTGCCCCGGATTATGAATCTTGACCTTTGATGTGTTGATTTTAGTGCATGTGATTATTGAGTTTTCTTGTGGTTTCCCTTGTGTTTATTTGGATTATCGTCTTGTGTTGATTGCCATTGATGTTTGTATGTTGCAAAACTTGACGTGGGGATTGCTGATATCTGCATGAGCATTGATGTGGTGTGCATGTCCCCCATAGCTTCAATTGTAGTCAAGAGTGCATGTTAACACTAGAGTGATTTTTAGCTATCTACAGGATAAGCTTTATTCGTTTAGCTACAGCACACATTAGGGAAGGGGTTGAGTTCGCTCCGGGCCTTGAGTGAGGGCGTACGTTATCATCCTCCGTAGGTGGTCACCAAGGTCCAAGGAGATGTACATGTAATCATTGCCTAGTCAGTACATTGGTTGAGGGGATTAGTCACAGGCACCACTCTATCTCTGTGACTCACACCCAATTCACTTCCAGTCCTATATTTACTTTAGCAATTAGTCCAATTTTCTTTTATTAACCTTTTGATCTGGCTAGATATTAGAAGAGCAATGATTACTAAAAGCTTACCAATCTTTGAGGATTCGACTACCCAATCCATTCGGGTACACTTTACTACTTGTACGACCCGTGCACTTGCAGTTACAGAAAGAGCGTATCACTTACGGTCCAGCAAGCCAATATGCCACATTACTAATGCACTCTAAAATCTTAAAAGGACTAAAATACCTAGGGTTGAGCTTGCCTCTAATGCCAAAATGCATAACTCCTTTATGGGAGCTATTCTCAAGAACACAAGGTCTCCCACTTGAAACTGTACGCTTCTTCTTCCATTATCTACATAACTCTTCTATCCGCTCTGAGCCGTTTGTAAATGATCCCTAATTAGATGAATCTTCTCTACCATCAACTGCACAGTCTTTAGCTCTACTAATCTCCTCTCTCCACATCATCCCAATAAACATGTGATTTGCATCTTTTACCATACAATGACCCATAAGGAGCCATTTGAAATCTTGACTAATAGCTATTGTTATAAGCAACCTTAATTAGAGGCAAGTATCAATCCCAAGAGCCCCAAAGTCAAGCATATAGGCTTGAAGCAGATCTTCTAGATCTAAATCATATTCTTCGACTACCTATTAGTTTGTGGGTGAAAGGCAGTGTGGAAAGTTAATATATTTTCTAAAGCCTTATGTAGACTCTTCTAAAAGTGCACTACGAATCAATTGTCTTGATCTAACATAATAGTGACTAGAATACCATGAAACCTCACAATTTGATCAAAATACTACTTAGCTAGCTTCTCTAAGGACATGTTAATCTTCATAGCTAAAAAGTGAGCAGACCTGGTCAACCTGTTAACCATTACTCATATATTGTCATAACCTTTACTATTTCTAGGAAATCCAGATACAAAATCCATGGTGATATTCTCCCATTTCCACTTAAGAATGGGAAGAGGATGTTGAAGTCCTGCTGGCCTCTACTACTTCAATTTAACATACTGATAAGTTAAACACTATACCATAAATTGAGAAATATTCCACTTTATTTTATTCCACTGAAAAGTACTCTTATATTCTTGTACATTTTAGTCCTGCCAGGATGAAATGAGTAGTTGGTGTAGTAAGCTTCCTCCATGATTTCCTTCTTTAACTCTGGATTGTTTGTAACACAAACCTGATCCTCGAATCTTACTAAGCCATCTTCATGAACCATAAACTAAACTTGGGTGCTAGCTTCTACTTCTTGCTAGATCTTCTAAAAATAACTATCTTCTTCTTGTGTTGCTTTGATTCTTTCAAAATGAATAGGATGTATCACTAAACTTGCTAAAGAAATGCTAGTACCATACAAGACTACTTGTATCTTCATTCTTCTTATATCCTCCAGAATAGGTCTTTGGGAATCGACCAATGAAAGACTTCTAGCTAAGTGCATATCTACCACATTTGCCTTGCCAGGATAATGATTGATATTCAAATTATAATCTTTTAATAACTCTAGTCATCTCCTCTGCCTCAAGTTCATCTCCTTCTAAGTGAAAATATTCTTAAGGCTCTTGTGATATGCAAACACTTCATAGGCCTCACCATACAAGTAATGCAGCTAAATTTTTAGATCACAAAGCACTACAACTAGCTCCAAGTCATGAGTGGGGTAATTCTCCTCAAGCAACTTTAACTATTTAGAAGCATAAGTCACCACATGCCAATTCTGCATCAATACACACCCTTGTCCTATTTTACAAGTATCGCTATAAATAGTAAACCCTCGATTAGGAGACGGAAGTGTAAGAATAGGTGCAAATACCAATTCACATTTCAACTCTTGGAAACTCCATTAGCATTGATTAGACCATTGAAAGCTTGCTCCTTTCCTAGTGAGCCTTATTAATGGTGTTGCTAACATTGAAAACCCTTCCACAAACTATATGTAATAACCAACTAATCCCAAAAAGCTATGAACCTGTGTCACACTAGTAGGTATTTCCTACTCAACAATTGGTTTTATCTTCCTTGGGTCAACAACAATCCCATTCATAGTTACCAGATTTGCTAACCTCCACCGATCTTCAATCTATATTGCTCGTACCAAATCGGAGTTCATTTTCCTCCTGGATCTCTTGCATATGCGATCTGAGTTGATGATAGGGGCATATCAAAATTAATTAACTATAGATTTTATAAAAATCGATCTAATAGATTTTTTTCAATAGTTATAGATAACATTTGAATTTATTAGGTTATAAAAGTTGTAATAGATAAAATTGCTATCAATTTTTAAATATATGACACACCCTTGTGCGTGTGTACCACAAGTGCACGGGTGTAAAAGTAATAAAGTATCCAAAGTGTGGGTGGGCGAATCCACAGAGAATAGACTCTAGAAATAAGTATTTTTCCTAAGTAGTTGATGTGTTCTCCGCAAGTGCACGGGTTGGACACAAGTAATACAGTGGTACCCCGTGAGGCGTAGGGTTGTCGAACCACAGAGACCGGACTCGAAGTACTAGTTGATCTTCTAATGTCTAATTGGATCACAAATTAGGGTAAAGATGATAACTAAGAATCTTAAAAGAGGGAAGGATGAAAGGTAAGGGTTGAAACTGAACTAGGTGAGAGACGCAGAGATAGAGCAGGTGGAATTATCAGGTAGATTAGGATTGAGTATTTCAACAACAAGAGAGCAATGGTCTGAGAAGATTCCTATGAGCTATCGTATGCCGACTTACCTCTAATGCCTACCAGGTACATTCTATGGTTCTTGCATGTGCTCAAAAGCAATGTTGCATCTATAGTTCTCAAATACACCAAGTTTTGCTAAGGTAACTATGGTTTCATACACATCGAGTTTTGCAATCACACAAGGTAACTACAACTATGGCAATCCACACACCAAGTTTTACCTAAGCAACCGTGCATATCAAACACATCAAGTTATGCAAACACAAGGTTAAACACAAGAAGCCAAAAGAACTCCGTAGATCATTAGGAGAAAGTATTCAAAACATACAAAGCATCAAATTTCAACATCCCGGATCACCATAGATGGTTAGCCCCTGAGGGATGGGTACAACATGGAGAAAACAACAATAGATCTAAAGAAAGAAGACATGACTCCCTTCTCTTCAAGATCACCTCCAATGTTAAGCTCCATACGCTAGCCCCACTTCTCTTGTGCCTTCGACTCTACTCACACTCTTGCACTATAAGTTCAGTCTAGGCCCAGAAATATGAAAGGGAAGACCATGGCAACCACCCTAAGAAGAAGAAGAGAGGATGAAGAGAAGGTTGAAAAGAATGCCCTGGATCTGACTTAAAAAGTAGATTTCAGGCTCGACAAGCCTTAGACATGGGGGTGTTCATCCCACTGAATATCACTGGATTGTAGTTTCCAGGCTCTACACACCCTGAGCATGGGGGTGTTCCTTCCATTGAAAATCATTGGATTGTTTAAACAATTGAATCACATAATTCTAGCACCGACACGCCCCTGCATCGGCTCCTAGCACAATCATGCTAGGAGCACACAAACCGTGTCCCTTCTCTGGACTTGTGCTACAATGATTTGCTATAATAACTCAGCTTTAGTGATTTTTCTACAATATAGTGATGAATCTTGCTCTTTTGCATAGGAACCTATTTTTCTGTACAAATAGACAATAATACCCATAGTAGTCCTGAATCACAATAAATAAATGCTTAAAGACAAGATAAATACATGAAAAAGGTATGGAAATATATTTGAAATGCACTCATCAGCAGTCAATGTGACAAATCAATTGGTGGATGTGCTCAAAATGTAAACAAAATATGAAAACAAGTAAATAAGCAAGGATGAAATGAGGAGATTATCAATAGTAAAGCGGGCTACCTGGACAATGCTTTCCCTAGGGTTCTTGTTTCAAGTGCAAGACTAAACTACGCTTCCTTAACTGAGTTTTAATGAGTCGTGGAAATCCAAAAGCGCAAGGTCCCAAATCTAAGGTCAACCTTGACTAGTCCCCTACAAGGTCCCAGCAGAGAGGAAACTCTCGACGCCTCACACCACGTATGACTGCTAAAAGCTCTAGGGACTCTAAGTGATAAACCCTATTCTCAAATCTAGGTCAAATCCTTTGGTCCAGGCGAATGACCCCTAATCACAACTAAGCCCCAGTGGAAAGAAAACTCTCAACACTTCACTCTGTTGTGATTGTAAAGAACTCTTGGAATGTGGAGGTAGGATAAATCACGCAGGAAAGGAAAAAGGGACATTCCACTACCTCTTGACTCATCCCTCTCTACCTTCTTCAACCTAGGTTAATCTAATCCAAATGGTGATGGTCACTTGTCAAAAGGATGATTAGATGGATTCTCAACCCTAGTGTCACTCTAGGGGAAAATCAAGCAATAAGAATACACAAGGTTGAAACTCATTTAAAGAAAATGCAGTAGAGTCAATAAAACAAGAGTAATCTAGGGTTTATATGTTCAAGTACCCACTAGGGGTTTAGCTCTCCATGGTGCAATACAAAATCAAATATGAAATAAAAATAGAATGCAAGCAATCCATAGATAAAATCCCCTTTCATTCCTCAATGATGGTCTCCAAGGGCTGATTCTTCTTCTCCAAAGACTCCCTCATCAAACCTAAGGCACACCTCGCCGAATCAATGCCGACAAAATCTCTCCCAATTACTTTATTTTGAAGAAAATCAATGTTTGGAAGCCTAGAAATGTCCCCCAAATTCTTGCAAAAACCTCCTCAAAATCTCAGCCGCACTCCCTCTCAAAGTAGGAAGAAGATCCCTCAAAAACACATATGAGCAGCCTTTTATACTTGAGAATTGATCATCCACACGACCGTGTGGATTCTCTATTCAGGTAGTGAACAATAACTACTACAGTAACATATGGACAGTGATTTGCTACATTAGACCATGAACAGTACCACCCGACTTCATTTTCTCCATTTGAGGTCACACGGTCGAGCACACGCCCGTGTGTTAGGTCAAGTGGCATTTTATCTTTCAAACATGTTGAAATAGCTCTTGAAATCTTTGTACAAGCTAGGTCATGAAGGTGTGACTGCCTTTGTGCCCTTCCACTTTGTGAATTGACTCGAATGCTCTTGGAAAGTTGGCACACACCTTCATGCTTTTGATCCCGGCTTGTATCTTGATCCTTGTTCCATGCAAGAGATGTCCCAAAAAGCTGCGTTCATGAGCTATTTTTGCCTTCTTTCTCCTCAACAAGTCTTCACAACCCTAAATGCACAAAAGAACACGAAAACACATGAATGAGATATAATACCTGATAAAACTAATGCTCTATATAAGTAAATCATACTATTTAATATGTATACACAAGCATTCATCAATATAGTGTAAGTTTTTTAAACCCAATGCATTATTAATGAAATAACATCTAACCAACTATTAAAGTTAATATCAGATGGGAAATAAAACAAATCATTAACTTACTTTACTTTAACCAAAATTACATTAATTAGACAAATGGTTGCTATAACCTAGGCTTGATTTAATAAGAACTCTAAAAGATAAAAGGAAAATCTATTAAGTAATTTCTCCAAAATATAACCAATGGTCCAAAGTTTATCTCCAACCAACATTTCAATTCTAGGTTCATTATAGGTTTTTCTTAATCTCAATTCTCAAATTGTATTTTGTTCATATTTCTGGTCATTTGAGACACAAAATTTTACTTTTCTAATCACAAATTTTTCAAGTTATTAAACATGGTCTTTGTCAAAAGGAAACATGGGGATTTTGCAAGACTCACAACACTATCAAGGGATTAATGTGTAAGAAGATTCATGTTGTTTCAACACTATCACAACCTGGAAAGACTCACACATCTTCAACAGCTAATTCATAATAAAAAGCCCTCTAGTCAATGAGGTCACTATCACAAGCACATCTACAGCTCAAGGAAAACATTCAGGAGGTTGAAAATGTTGAACTTGTAAACATTGCAAACAAGTCTTTACTAGTTCATACACTAGAATTTATGTTCATTTCTTTGGTCCAGACCTTGGGAAAAGATGTGAAATCCAACGCTGCCCAACCATGCTATAAAGATAGAAAAGAGATTAAAAAAATCACGAAAAAAAGTCCAAGAAGCAGAAGAAGCAGAAGAAACATGAGTGCAGTCTTCTTTAAAAGGTTCCACCATCACCAAAAGATTTAGCCAAGTACCTATGATGAAACCGATTGGAGATGCTTTTGGTACTATGGAGAGAAATCATATTGACTTGAAAGCGATAAGAGGACTAATAGCTAATGGAATCTCATTCAATGTTTTGATAAATCCTCAGTTTAATGAGGTGGTGACAACAATTAATAAGGGTCCAAAGGGTTGTAAAGCTTCTTCATTTGAAAAGCTAAGAACTACTTTACTTGATGAATGTAAAAGAAGTGTTGAAAAGGGCTTAATACCCATCAAAGACATTTGGTATACTCAAGGGGTTTCAATTGTAACAAATGGGTAGACATATGTTAAGAACATGTCATTAATCAGTGTCATTGCAGCAAACAATCATGGAGTGATGTTCATGTATGTTGAATCTTCTCAGAAATTGAAAAAACAAGGGCTCCAATTGCAAAATTTTTGCTAAAGGCCTTTGAAGAAATTGGTGCATCAAATGTTCTACAACTAGCAATGCTACAAATTGCAAACTTATTGGGAAGGAAATTGAAAAGGTACACAAGCATATTTTCTGGACGCCTTATGTTGTGCACACTCTAAATTTGATATTCAAAGATTTTGCTAAAAGTTTTTAGTGATCGTGTAGCATATATAAAAGGGGGAAGAATATTGTGGAATATATACTCAGCCACACACATGCTTTAGCAATTTTTAGAGCTCAATCAAAACTAGAGTTGTTAAAGTGGCTAACACTAGATTTTCTTCTCATTATATTCTGTTGAAACAATTTCTTGATTATAGAGAAGCTCTTGCCATGACCATTATTCTTAAGACATGGAAAGAATGGGTGAAATAGGGGGATGAGAATAATAGAAAGATGGGGGCTTTAGTAATCGAAACAATAGCTAGTGAAGAGTTTTGGGATGAAGTTGAAAATGTAATCAAGATTACCAAGCTCATTTATTTGTTAATCAAATTTGATAATGGAGAGGGTGCCAAAATGGGGGAGATTTATGAAAGGATGGATAACATGTTGGTAGAGCTAAGAGATATAATGAGTTGTAACAAGCATAGGGCATATTATCCAACATTGGAGGAAATTATAATAATCATGTTGGATAAAATGAACATTCCCATGAATTGAGTTGAGTTCCCACTAACTCTGTTTTATGACCCTTATTCTCTTGGTATAGCAGCTCATGGAGGGACTACAAGGAAGGCTCCAAACTTGGACAGGGGGCCATCATGGGTGTTCTAAAACTCTTGAAAATATAGTAGAAAATGATGAAGAGATGCAGCTTTTATGTGAACAATTTTCAATATTTCACATGAGGAAAGGTGTTCATGCAATGGCAGTAGCTTAAGCCGATGCATTTTCAATGGATTCAATTGATTGGTGGTCAACATATGGGTTAAAAACTCGAAAGCTAGTTGGGATGGCAAAGAAGATTTTATCCTAGCCAATTAGTAGCTCTTCAGTTTAAAGAAATTGGAGTACTTACTTTTATAGTCCCAATGTCAAGAGAAACTAGATGAATTGTACAAAGGCTAACAATCTTGTAATTATCAATTCAAATATTCATCTACGAACATGTTTTAGTGAAAGCTACAGACATGGCTCTTATAGGAAAGGGAACATCAATATAGATAGTACAAATTTGGAAGATTCTTCTATGAAACTTGATGGCATGACATGGAACTTGTTAGAGGAAGATGGTTTTGAGTTTGACAAGGCTAAGGAATTGTAATCTATTTAGTTATTTAATTATTTTAATGTTTTTGCTTTTTTATATGTTGTGAAACCAAAATCTTTAAAGTTTGCTTAATTACTTTTGGAACTTTAATTTTAATGTTCTTTTGTTATTAAATGTTATTCTTATGAACTTTTGTATGCTTATGCTTATACAATACATACATTATTTCTTGTATGTGTACCCATCTTATGACTCCAAACCTATTGCATTTTAGATAACTATGATCCCATCCTTGATTACAACATGACCAACACTTTGTCCAACCAAAACTCGCACTTGGAGAATTTTGCAAATGATTTCTCCTCTCTTAAGATCCCAAGCATAGCCCTTAAATGTTCCCCACACTTTGCTCAGCTTTTGGAATACACCAAAATGTTATCAATAAACACCACCACAAAACTATCAAAGAAAGGTTTAAAGGTTCCATTTATCAGATCCATAAAAAGTAGCTAGGGCATTCGTCAACCCAAAAGGCATTACAAGAAACTCATAATGCCCATAACGAGTCCAGAATGCAGTCTTTGACACATCTTTTGGCTTGATCTTCAATTGGGGATACCTTGACTGGAGGTTGATCTTCGAAAACACTTGAGAGCCTTGCAACTGGTAAAAATGATCATCAATCCTAGGCAGCGGATATCAATTCTTTACTGTTACCTTGGTTAGCTCCTGGTAGTCAATGCATAATTGTAAACTGTCATCCTTCTTCTTCAATAACAAAACTGGAGCAATCCATAGAGAAACACTTGGTCGAATAAAGCCTTTCTCAAGAAGTTCCTTAAGCTGTTTCTTCAACTCTTTTAGCTTAGCAGGTGCCATTTTGTAAGGGGCCTTAGAGATGTGGCTGGTCCCCCAGTGAAAAATA
Organism: Dioscorea cayenensis subsp. rotundata; assembly: GCF_009730915.1. Classification (NCBI taxonomy): domain Eukaryota; kingdom Viridiplantae; phylum Streptophyta; class Magnoliopsida; order Dioscoreales; family Dioscoreaceae; genus Dioscorea; species Dioscorea cayenensis. The sequence continues at coordinate 10,683,419 of NC_052474.1, forward strand.
GATGGCAAATTTCACTTTCCTGTTTAAGGTATAACAGAAAAACCTTCGGTAAAGACATCAGAAAAGCCCCTGGCCACTGGAATATCCTCCAATACTGGCCCATCTGATTTGCCTTTGACCATCATTACAGGATATCCTGAACACCCACCTAAAAGTAATTTTCAAGCTTGTAGGACAGAAATCAAACCAGGTGGTAATGTAGAATTACTCCCATAGAAGGTGAAATCTGCATGTTCTAGGATTTTAAAATCTACCCTTTTGACGACATAGGAGACAGACAAAAAGTCCATTCCCAAAATATTGTCGTAGTCCCAAAATAATGTTCATGATATATAAATGAGCTACCAACTCATGATCAACAAAAAGAATTGGATAGTTGACACATGCTCTATCAAGAACAATATCGACTCCTAATGGGGTGGCAACACATAAATCATATTCAATAGTACTAACAAGCACAGCATGCTTCTGAATAAAATGCAAAGGAGATAAAATGAATGTGTAGCTCTAGAATTAAGCAACACACAAGCATATGCAGAATAAGCTGACAAGGTTCTTGACACTACTGAATTAGTTTTCCTGGCAGTAGGTGCCTGCCCCAATAATTCAGCAATGCTCCTACTGGCAGCTCTACTAGGTGTTACACTGTGAGGCAAACCCAATCAGAGTCAAGGCTACATAACCACTCTACAAATTTAATCATGATTTAACGAGTGTCAAGCTAAAACTAAATATGACTGCTTAGATATTCTAATCATATAGTTCTATCTAGAATACTAAGATCAAATTTTACTGAGTTTTCTTATACCATTTAGATTTTTCACGGCTAGAACCCAGTCTATCAGGCCCGACAAGCCGAAAAAGGGCCACATACCCACAAGGTTGAGACCAAGTGAGCATGCAAATCCTTAGAACCTGTCTCAAAATAGATGATAACATCTAACAAAAATAAAGATTTTAAAAGAAAAATACTACAATGTCGGAATACAAGAAATTCAATATAACAAAGTTTGAAAAATTATTCAAAATTCAAGTTTTTTAGATCTACTAGAAGGGTAGAACATTATTAACTTACTAAACTAAATGGCGCTTCTCTTAATGAACCTTGTTAAGTTATCCGCCAATCAACCCTACTCCTGATTTGAAAAGTGATAAAAATAAACTTTATGAACTTGATAGCCCAGTAAGGAATTACTAAAAATATTTGGATCACATAGCCTTTTAAAAATTTATAATTAAAAAAATTTAAAAAGAGTAAAACAACATTTAACAAAATATAATTCAGGTGATTAGGTGATCAGGTGATTTGACATAATATAATACAATAGATAGTTTAATATATATATATATGTGTCATAATTTACTATAGCTAAAACAAAATATTTGAGTTCATTTGTTTAAACTCAGTGACCCGAGTCATATGTTCAGAGTTCATTTGTTTACCATCGGTGACCCGAGCCAAAATATCAGAAATTGTTATTCTTTCGTCAACGGTACAGTGAGAAACTATAGTCTCTTATTAGATTTTTATGTCGGCACTTTTAGTGTTTAACCTCGAATGACATGGTTAGTGCATAGTTAATTGGAGACTATGAACAATTATATGAAAATAACTAGTGTTTAGAACATCAAAATAATAGAAGTCAATGTATCATAGGTTGTAAAAAGAACTGAGACATGTATATATACAAGAATATAATTCAAAAATTCTCGAATATTCATTGAAGATGGAATGCAACAAAAATTTGCATGATCCTAGTTTTAATAAAACAAAATAATCCAATTATTTTAGAAATAAGTATTAAACAAATCATTTGTAAAATATTGAATAATTGAATAATGAAACATATATATATATACACATAATAACTAGAACTTTAATAAATAAAATAAAGAATAATTAAATGAACAAATAATGAATTCATAATTATTCAAAATAAATAAGTGAGATCAATTAGACCGATTATTTCGAAAGTGCGGAAAGTAAAAATTTATGTGTGTGTGTGTGTAGATATCAAATTTTATATGTGGTTTACTTACCTGATAAAATCACCAAGCTCTAAAAATCCTATTTGATCACTAAAATCAAATTTCAAGGGAAGGCCTTAAAAACATAAGCATACAACATAACTAAATTTTCTTAGCTTAATTATACAAAATAATGCCTTATATCTAAGAGAGAAGAGCTAAAGCCAAGTTGGAGGTTCACATGTAAAGAAAAACATTTGAAATTAATATTAAATGGGATATACAAAGACAATAAGCTATCAAACTAACACAATTGCAACAATTTCATGCAATTCTTCTCTCGTTACGCTAATTCAACAAAATAAGAACATAGATGAATCCAACAATCGAAGGAAAACTATGTTAAAAACAATTTGAAAGTAAGATTATCACAAGCTACATTAATTCCAAAAACCCAAGGAATCTTAGCTTTACCATTAGGGTAATGTTCATCACAAAATAGAAGAAACAATGCACTAGAACAAACTCCATGAAAGAAAATCCCCTTCTAATGTCTTCAACAATGGTGATTGATGTGAGCAGATATCATGGCCATAGATTGCCACTCTGGTGACTCTCTCAGTCTCCCTCTTCTTCTCTCTCTTCGCTCCAAAACCCTAGTCATCATCTAGCGAAAAATCTTCTTAAAAGCAACCTCCTCAATACCTTTCTTAGTCTCCCTTTTATAACCTTAAAAATCATGTAAGTACATGGGTAAGTACATGGGTAAGTACTTTGCTTGTATAATTATCTCAAGACTTCAAAAACATCACACTTGAGAGTTACATGCCCATGTAAATGGACGTGTACTTTGACTAGTGCCATGTAACTTATTGGAAAATTCTGCTATTCAATCTTGGGAGTTACACGGGCGGATACATGGGAGTGTACATTGACAGTGAATTTTTTAGAAAGTTCCACATTGCCAATACTTGAAAAGTACACATGCAAGTACATGGTCTCGTACTTGGTCTGTGTAGTTTTCTAAATGTTGTTTTGCTTGAATCCATTTCACTCTCGATTTCATGATCCGGTTCGAATTGCATCTATGTTGGTCTAAAACTATAAATGAAACAAAATAAGTACCAAATCACATTTCAAACACTCTTGAGGATAAATTTAAGTGCATAAAACAATATTATAATTTATATGATAAAGCACTTATCACAACCAACAAACATCAAAACAAGAATTTAATCCTGCATAAAGCTCCAAGATCCTACCTCTAGACAAACTTGCGGAGGAACTCTCAATGATATCTTCTGAGTCCCCACAACCAACACTACCAGATTGAAGTCGGGAAGAAGGCTCATCATAGGTTTATTTTAAATTTTTTTAAAAAAATCAAGTAAACGATGGTATGGAGAGAATCTTGGCTCATGCACGGGATGACGCTGAAAAAAAGTAAAAGAATATCTCATAAAAAGACAACCTACTCTAACTAAACCCAAAAGGATTAGGTTAAAAAATGTGTGGTCCACAAAAAAATTGAATATGAGAAATAGGAGTGAATGGAAAGAAATCTATAGTTTCTTATGAATAGAAAATAGGAGAAGTTCACGTATTGCCTTGTGCAAGATTATATGGAGGAGATGAGCTAGTTATTGATAGACCTGTAATAGCCTGAGTTAGAAGGAATTCAAGCAGTTAGTGATTGGGTTGATTTATGAATTAGAGAGAAAGACAATGCTTTTATAAGAGAAACTATTTTAAGCTATATAGAAAAATTGGAAATTTCACTTACATCTTAAGAGCCATGTGATGTGATGATTTAATGTGCCACGTCCACAAGTATACTAGTCATCAAGTAATAGTGATTGTGTGAGCAGGGTTGTCATGTCCACAGGGACTGAAAATCACTAGTAATTACTATATCCTTGTTATCTAAGTAGAAATCAAATTGAAGAGAAGCGAATCGCTAAAGACTAAAATTAAAATTGCTAAGTGCTAAGATTTTGGGTTCGAAGAGGTGATTAACCAATTAAATGAAATAGGTGCCCGGAAAAGATTTCACTTGGGATTATTTAAAGAAGTAATTGTAATCAACATAGATCGAATCTTAGTGTTGTTGGACAGAGGGGATTCAAGAATATATCAAGTTTTCTCTCAAGACGCCTCAATACCTAATCCTAGACTATGGTAGAATTAAATCTCTTTCAATTCTATTTTCATACAATTGCAAGAAGATTTAGGAACCCTTATTTAGAGATTGGAATTCTTGCTACAACGATCCTAATCGGAAGAATTCTGGTGACCTATCTCTAGTGCATGCTGATGATTCCCTTCATCTATGGGTGATCTTTACGCAATGAATCTCTTGATATCGTTAGCGAAATCAAAATGAAGAAGCCACCCTCATTACGCTAAATCAGCATTATAAGAACATAGATGAATCCAACTAAAAAAGGAGAACTATATTAAAAACATTATTGAAGTAAAATCATCCCAAGCTATATCAATTTTGACCTCCCATGGAAATATAGTTTTCCATAGGGTTAATACTGAATACAAATAAGAAGAACAATGAAGGAAAACCCTTTGCTAATGTCTTCAATAATAACAATTGATGGAATTCGATGTCGCCACCACTGATCGTCACTCAGGCGACTCCCTCGATCTCCCTCTTTTTCTCTAACCTCGCTCCAAAACCTAGTCACCATTCATTGTCTAAAGAAAACTCCAAAACTCCATCTAGACTTTTTTTTTTCTTTTTGTAGCATACTTTAATAACCCCCAGAAATCGGGTAAATACATGGGCATATACATGGTTGATATCTTACCCTGTAACTCTCTAGAAACTCCGTGTGCTCATGGCTTGAGGGGCTTACACAGGCATGTACATGGGCATGTAACTTACCAGTGCAACTTTCTGAAAATTCTAATGTCCTCAGGCTTGGGAGTTACATAGGCACTTACATGGGCACTTACATGGGCTTGTATCTTGCCCGTATATTTTTCTGGATAGTTTGCTTTGACCAGCTCCATTTCACTCCCGATTTTATGCTTTGGCTCAAATTGCATTTATGTTGGCATGAACATATAAATGAAACAAACTAAATACCAAATCACTCACTACAAGAGTTAATATTTTTAGTGATAATTTTTTTGTGTCACTCGGTTATTTTGCCACAAATATTAAGTTTTTTGTGTCAAAAAGATAACATACACTATTTTTTAACTTAATTGTGATAATTTATATTTTTGTCACTATTATAGTGATAATTGTAACAATTTAGTATATGTCACTATTAATTTATTGACAATGACAAAATTATTTTTGAGTCCAATGTTCGTTACCAAAAACATACAAGATTTTATGTCAACAATTTCTTGATAGGAATGATGTGTAATTGTGACAAGAAATATTATTGTCACTATAATTTTTTATTTATTATGACGAAAGTGTTCTCCATCACTCAACATATATTTTTTGTTACAATAATTTTGTTACAAAAAATTCAACCATTTAGTGGCCACTAAAAATTGCCACAAAAGATTAAATTTCTTAACCATGTTATTACTCTTTTTATGCTAAAAAAGTTAATTAACACAATAGTTTGGGTTAATTATGACATCTAATTATTTTGTCACTATTACAATTTCAATTGTGACAATTTAGTATCCATCACAATTATACATCTTACCTTTTGTGTCGATAATTTTGCATACAAAAAAAATTCAAATATGTAGTATATATAGTTGTAAAACTTATATTATTAATAAAATAATAAAAACTCTATTTTTTCCTATCCAATCTCAAAGGATATCCAATCTCAAAGGATATGTATAGATTTTTTTTAAGTAATTATAGATAAAATTTAAAAAGTTTTTAAAATAAAAATTTATGATTTTATCAAAAAAAATTATTATTTATAAATAATTCAAAATAACCTATTAGATACTAAAAATTTTTTGTTCTATTAAGCCAAAATATTAACCTATTAAAACATTTAAAAGTAACTATGCCCAAATACTAAATCATCATCATCGCATTGGTGTAGCCCCTGTATCTACAATGCAAAGAAAAATATTCCATATATATATGTATATATATATCAATCATTTACCATATGAACAACTATTTTTAACATAAAAATACCAAAAGTAACCCAGGAAAATATATTAAAAAATAATATAAATATACGCTTGGTTTTCTCCAATCTAAGTAAATTATGCTTGTACAACAAAAATTACGATATCATGATTTTTTTTTGTAACTATCAATCATTTTGTCACAAATATGAAGTTTTTTTGTGATAAAAAAGATTAGTTACCACTATTGTTTGAGTTAATTGTGTTGATTTTTTGTCACTAAAACTATTATATTTGTGATGATATAGGATCTCTCACAATTACGTTGTCACTATTAATATACCTATAGTGCCGTAAATAATATTTTCATTTGTTATGACGAAATTGTTCTTCACCAATGATCATTTTATTTTTTGTGATCAAATTTTTTATCACAAAAAATTCAACTATTAATATCTAATAAATATTGTCACAAAAAATTCTAAAGTATGTTTAACATATTTTAGGATCAAATTTGATATGTGTGTGTCTATATATATATATATACGGTTTTTAAAAGAAAACTATTCAATGTTTTAAAGAAAACTATTCAAATTTTAAAAATATTTGTAAAAATATGAGATAAAAATCGATGTAAACAAATATTCTCCAAATTCATTGTTTTGCAAGTTGTTATTGTTTACCCAATCCTCAAAATTGATATTTTAAGGAATAGAAAACAAGTTTTTAATTTAGATTATATCTAGGATTTATAGTGTTAGAGAAAGATTTTAAAAATTGAAATTAAATAGAGATTTACCAAATCTCACTAAATAAAATCTCGATAATATAATTTTTTAGAAAAATTTAAATATAATATCCTCAATGAATTTAACATATAAAAAGAGTGATGCCTTAAGTAATTATGTGTCTATGGAGATCGATGGCAAGGGTTCTGCTTTATTTGATTCTGAGAATTAAAATGACTCAACTAGCCATTGATGTAAAGGTATATGTTATTGATAGCCACAAGATGTTTATTTTTATTTTCTTAAATATTTTTTGCTTATTTTATGAAATGGGTACAAGATAATTATTATTTTTTTGTTTTATCTTTTTTAATCTTGAAAGTTAGGTTTATTGAATTTTTTTTCGATACTTTGAATCTTAGGTTCAGGTTCATCACAGAAATATGTTATTTAGATTTTGATTATGTGATTTTTCTTTTTTTAATGATTTTTTTATCTATTAAAAGTCACAAAAGCCAAATGCAACATGGAACTTGTCTCAATTGAGAAGAAATAATGATATGAAAGTTGTAATTAAATTAGAATTTTTTAATTTTTAAAATTATTTTATTAGATTTTTATTTTTTTTTCTTAAATGTGCAGAATAACCATCAAGAAAAGGGAATACCATTAAAGTCTTAACAAAGAAGTCAAATTCGAGCAGAAGTTGAGGTTGAAAAGTAAAAGCGAACATTCAAATGCATAAAGGAGCACTTCATCTGTAAATTTAGGATAATTTTATAATTTTATTTCTTTTTTAAAAGGATAATTTTATAAATGTATTTTGGATATTAAAATTTTCAATTTATATATTCAAAATTTGAATTTTGTATATTTTGGTGATATTTATTTATTTATTTATTTTCATATAATATTAAATTCTTTATTTGCTTGTGTGATAATATGTTTGCTACTAAAAACTTGTCTTGAAACAGTATTTAAAATATAACTTTATATTTATCACAAATAATTAATTATGTTAGTGAAAAAATTAGCGTAACACAATTTTTATTTTAGTGACAATATTATTTTTAAATTAATAATTTTATTTGTGACAATATAAACACATAACAATATCTCAAAGTAACGTAAGTGACGAAGTATTGGTCACCAATAAGTAATATTAATTGACAAAAACGTTTTGTTACTGTTGAATTTTTTCAGAGTCAACAATTTTGTCACAATAAAATAGATTATTGTGATGTCTTTTTCGTCACAATTTAGCATTTTTTTGTGTCAAAAAAATTGTCACAACTGAATAAATTATTGTGAGCACTTTATTTGTCACAATTACAATTTTTTTGTGTCAATAAAATTGACATAAATAAATAACATTATTGTAGCCACATTGTTTTGTCACAAATATTAAATTTGTTAATGTCATGAACTTGGTCACAAAAATATGGAGTAATTGTGACTATTTGTCTAAAATTTTCACTCTTGTATTAGCATCGGAGGTATTTGTGATGGGAGGTGAATACTTCTAAAATTTGCTACTATTACTAATTGTGACTAAAATTATTACTTTTAGTGATAATTTTTGTTATTACTAAAAATATAATTTGTTATAGTAACTCTTGAAGCACTCTTGAAGACAACTTTAAGTGAAAAAAATAATATAAGAATTTATACAATCTAGAACTTATCACCAAGATGTAGATAAAAGGGAAAAATAGAAGAAAAATAATTTTCATTGAAAATAACATGGTGAAAAATATAAAGTCGACTTGTAGGTGGACATAGATAATAATATTATAATTTGTGTTATTTATCAACCAAGAGTGACAAATGGTGAGGAATTTTTTTTTTCTTTTATCAAAGTTATTTAATTTACTTGTCCATAAATAAGGAAACATTTACAGCCAAACACCCATAATAAGAAATGATCAAGATGATGTTTGCATAACATATTGAAAGCAGATCCCTTTGGATAAATAATAGATTGGAAGGTGATTGATTAAGAAAGCAGCTACATTAAAAGCCTTAGCACAATATATATATATATATATATATATATGTTGCATGAACTGTGAAATCATGGTGTCATCTCAAGCTCTCAAATAATTTGGTGTTTCATTCAGCAAGACCTTTTGTTCAGGGTTGTATGGATTAGATATTTAGAAAATAACATCTTATTGTGTCAAATGGGTAAGAAACTCCTCCCTATTAAACATAGCTTCATCTTCAAATTGAAAGATTCAAAGCTTGTTATTAATTTGCCACTCTACATAGTTTTCAAAATTCATATAAAAATTAAAAAAAAATCAAAAATTTTCTTTAATTGAGTGGAAGTAACAATTATTACAAAATAACTCAGTAGATGAGGGGAAACAAATAAAAAAAAAACTCTTTATTAGTAGAAATTACATCTCAGAAAAGGTAAAAAACTCTCAAGATCTCCTCCATGTTCTCTTCTCAAGATCATTTGGCCTATTCTCCTATCCTTTATAACAAAATCATCCTATAAAAAAAATCCAAAAGTTATTTAAAAAATCACGGGTTAATTAATTGAGAAATAGAACATTTGTTTTCAAGGTAGAGATATAAAGAACATTCTTTAAATCTATTGGGGAAAAATTTGTAGAAATAATAGCTCACTAATATGAGAAATAGATAATATAGCTCCATCTCCACTCATAACAGAATCATGGACATAATAAGGATGGAGATTTTGAAGTTTATCTCTATCACTAGTCATTTCAGTAGTTGCCCTAATATCAGTCAACATGGCATGCAATTTTTGTTTGGTAGAGTTATCGAAGCAAGAGTTTATGGAATTTCACTATATAAATATAATTGACTGAAATGATGCCGATAATTTAATTAAGAAAAATTATTCTAATATAGGATGGATGCTCATGTATATCACTCACATGAGATGTTATTCGACGTCAACACATTTAGTACCCCAGGTTTTTTGGGCTCTTAAACTTTTCTAAATTTATTTTTTTATTTGTCCTTTATATGATTCTATTTTTTATATACAATTTTCTTCATCATGGTTTTGTTATTAGGATCTATAAACATGGCCGGCCCTAGTTATAGGCTACTAAGGCTTATGTCTAGCGCCCTACAATTTCCGAGGACTCCATAATTCTTATATATTTTTTAAAAAATATATTAAAAATTTTCATGTAGTATTATTATCTTATTTATATAATTATAATTTTAAAAATTTTAATTATTTATTAAGTTATAAAACTTAATTTACGATAAAATCAATGTGCAATAAATTTGGATTTATAATAAGGACTTGCAATTTTTTGGGGACTCATAATTCATGTTTTCGTTTAAAAAAAAAATTATATTTAAACTTTTTATTTATCATCCTATAATCTTATTAACATAATTATCATCTTAAAAATTTTATTTTATTTGAAATTATAAAATTTATCTTATTTAATTAATTTATAATAATTTTTTTAATTTTTATTATGTAATTTATTATTTAGTAAAAATAATTTACAAACATTTATTATGATTTTTTCCTTAAGCCCCATTTTCCCTATGGCCGGCTCTGTCTGCAAATTAGGGCAAACCATTTGGATTGGTCATAAAGTTGGACTACTCTTTTAGCTTTCTTCCTTGTATATTCCGCCTCCTACATAGTTTATAACTTCCCTAGTGATTTTTCAAGTCCTTGATATTAATGGTTTTTTCATGTTTTTCCTTCTCATCTTGTACTTTAATCTAATAATAGAAATAGAAGATTATATTTAAAAACTTTAATTATATGTCTTATTTAGTATGCAAGCATGTTCAATTGTTTTTCCTTAATAATGAATATATTGGCCCACAGTTATCACGACATTTCGGAATTCAAGGTATTATATTCTTTTCATAGATGATTGATTATTGATATTCCACATTCTTATATTTACTATGTTCTAGTGTTTAAGTTTTTACTATTTCCAGGAAATTTGTTAAAATGGTTTAAACTTAGTTATCTAAAATATTTAAATTTTTTGATATTGTAATGCTTTGAAGTGTAATGCATTGTTATTAAACTCAGGGACAGTGCGATGGTTGGACCGATTAGTGATGACCCGGTCCTTAATCATTCGGATCTCTAATTGGGGCCGTTTATACAATTAAGCTTTTTTACCCGTCAGTCACTGGGTGAACCGCGAGCGGTTTCTATAACTGAGCGAGTCGATGTTTTTAAATGACCTTTTCATCCTTTGATTGTTTTATTCTATTAAGTTGAAGGGTATATATCTAATTTTGTCAAATTTAAGTTTTCCTCTCTTTTTACTACTTCCAAATAAGGGATTAACAATTGTTTTTAATTTTTTTTTCGATCAAATTATTTATTTTATAACTAATAATTTGTGAATATTATTATATATCATTATATAATTAAAAATAATTTATAATTTTAAAAATAATATTTTAAAATATTTCTATTAACCCATCATTGACCCAAATGACCGTACGGTTGAACCAATTGACCCAAGACCCAGAGCTTTGATCGTGTCAATGCTTGGGTCAGGTCTGATAAATATGGTATAAAGACACCAAATTTATGGATTTTTTTAAGAGAACATAATAGAAAACATTATATATTAATTGTGGTATATTATCTTAATTATCTTTAAGGTATATTATCTTAATCCTCATGACTTGATATGTCTCAGTAAATTGCTAAACCTAATAGAAAGCATAGGCATACTTTAGTAAAACTCCAAGCCATGTTTCCCCCTCTAACAATTACAAAGGCCTTTTAGGGAGATGTGTCCTTGACTACTAATTTATGCTACTAATCGTATTATTCTATTGTTATAAACACTTGGTCTCCTTTTGAACCTTCTTGTCAAAAAAACTTTTACCTATAATCTTTGGTTGTGTATGCTTTCCCCATCGACAATCACATGAATGTATAGAGTAGGAACCTCGCTCTTCTTTATATTGTTTTCTTGGGTATGGTATAAAACAGAAGGAGTATAGATGCTATGATCCTATTCCAAATAATTGCATATTTCATGTCATGTTTCTTTTTGGGAATTTAGGTCATTTTCTTCCATTTCTAAATTCAATGTTCACATTATTGATAAGCGTGCGAGTGTACATGTATTCCTATTATTTTTCACACTCAATTGGCATGTATTCGGATTTTTAGTTAGAAAATGGTACTTAATTTGTTGTTATGTCAATCCTAGGGAACAAATAAAGCATAAAGAGCTAGAGGGAGATAAATGAAGCAACTTTGGAGCAATTTGATAGAAAAGAAGCTCCCTCGGCACAAGAAAAAAAGAGAATAGGCCAACTAGGACACCTTATCACCCCTTTATGGTTTAATGAGGTAGCACCCCTTACTTTTCATTTAAGCCCCGCTGCCCCATGGACCATAATATCCAGCCATTACCCATTAGTATTCCTCAAGATGTGAAAACCCCCAAAAATTCAAATCTCAAAGCATATAAATGGATTGTTAAAGGCAGTAATCAAGGTTATGTTATTATGTGAAAATTTATTTGCACAAATCTCGATGTTATTAAAACATACACCATGTGAAGTCATTACGAAGCATGTGACCATGTCTGATGTCTTTTTCTCTATTATTCTCTGGATTTTCATCAAACAACTCACACAGTCACAATTCTGTCAATTCACAAGCAACTAAGCCATAGCTAGAGCAAGAAATCTCATCAGTAACGGCAAGTGGAAACTCGGCAAACAATATGATTTCTGAAGCCTTTTTTCATTTTCCTGACAACTTGGCAAGCATTCTAAATCACAACCCATTCTTCATTCTTGATTCTTTTTCTTGAGTTGCATTGGATCTCTTTCTGACTTTCTCTATTTGAAAATTTGAATCTAGACTATCCAGTCCACACTTGCCTTGGAGTTGGAGCTCATGCTACTCATCAACAAAAGAAGAGGTGAGTGCTCTAAAAGTCTTCTTTGTTTTCTATTTGTGATTTATTGATGTGAGGAATAGATCACTAGATAGATACATGATCAATTTATGAGTTGAAAAAAGGTTAACAATATGTTAGTTAGAATAAACTAAATGTTTATAATCTTTCTTTGCTTCATAGTAATAACATTACTCATACTCAATATACAAAGCTGAACATAAATTGCAACATTTCATATTTTCATTTATTTCATGGATGGTGTGTTTTTATCTTAAACTTTTGATGTTGTGGAAGAGAAAGTAGGAATTTTTCTCTTAAATGCACATGTCTTGTCTGATTGTTTTTTTCTCTGTTTCATGGAGACAAAAAAGCACTTTGTATTTGCTCTAAACTTGTGATTGAATTTGTGAATAAATAAACTTTGACAGTTTGACCTGACCTTGTACAACTGCACTTATCCAATATCTCATTATTGTTCTTGAGGTTGAGTACAAGAAAATTTCTTCAGATTCGGACATTAAGGCAATGGCTTTTATTTCAAGACAAATATTGAATATTGTATAATTAATGTCAAAGAGTCCTACCAACATCATTAAGGAAACAAAAAAATAATATAATGCAAGATAACAATATGTCAGTCAAAATAAACAAAATTTTTTCAATCTTTCTTTGCTTTATAATAATAACATTACTCAATATACAAAACTAAAAAGAAATCAAAGCTCATTTAATTAGTATACTTTGAAATGGTACTGCATCTAAAATATTTTTATATGTTCTTTGCATTAACTTTGAACATTAAATAAGAACACCATAACTTGCTTTGAGATTTCTGAAAATGGTTGCAAAATATAAGAGATTACAAATGTCAGTTGCATCAAATTAATTAACTACATGAATACTCAATGCTCTTTAAATTCTACCTTTATAGGACACCCCAGTCCAAGCCTCCAAGGATCTGGAACTGGTTTTGAGTTTAGGAGTTATTTTAAGCGTTTGACAAGTAAATCCACATTAATTTTTGTATTAGTATATATATATATATAATTTTTATAGAATTGCTGTATTGAATAATTGTTAATTTGGGTTTTAATTGAGTTTAGTTGTTTTTAGATACATTATTTGTTACTTTGGGTTTTAATTGCTTGTTGAATAAATTATTAATTATATAGATATGGATAGGTTTTTTAAACCTAAACCGAAAAGTTATGAATCGGGAACAAATGTTTCTTCTGAAGCTAGCACTGGAGCACAAACGAGAACTCATGTTGAATTCAATCCAGATGATATCATTGCTGATCTTGGAATTCGCAAAGTGTGTCATATGTTTATCTTCTCATGGGCATCAAATGGAGATCGATTATCGTTCTCGGCTAACAACTATTTTAGATGTTGTACAAATTCTTTTAGTACAAGGTCTTGCATTCCGTGGTCATGATGAGTCTTCAAGTTCTAAAAATAAGGGGAACTTTCTGAAGATTCTCAATTGGTATTCAAAAGGGTTGAGAAGGTTGAGAATGTTATTAATGAAAATGCTCCTAGGAATAATCAATTAACTTCTCCATTAATTCAAAAGCAGTTGGTCAATACATGCACTATAGAGACAACATTAGCAATTATTAATGGAATTGGTGACAGTAATTTTCTCACTAATTATAGATGAGTCTCGAGATAAATCAATAAAGAAGCAAATGACAGTCATTTTAAGGTTTGTGAACAAGCAAGGTTAGGTTTTCTAAAGATTTCTTGCTATTCAGCATGTAACTGACACTTTAGTATTTCTCTAAAAGTAACTTTAGATGAATTATTTGCTCATCATGGGTTATCAATTCCAAAATTAGGAGGGCAAGGGTATGATGGAGCCTCAAATATGAGAGGAGAATTTAATGATTTGAAGACATTGGTTTAAAAAAAAAAATCCTTTCGCATTTTATATCCACTGCTTCATCCACCAACTACAATTAGTAGTTGTTTCAGTTGCCAAGAGTATTCAGGTTATTTCTGACGTTTTTTGATATAAAATTTGATTGTGAATATTGTGGGTGCTTCATGTAAAAGAAAAGATACATTGCTTCAAATATGTCATCAAACAATTGTTGAAAGATTAGAGACTAGTGAGATTTTTTCAAGAAAAGGCAAGCATCAAGAGATAAATCTTGCAAAAGCAGAAGATACTCATTGGGGTTCACATTTTACAACTTTGATTCATCTCCTGACTATGTACGAATCAGTTTTGAAGTGTTACAAAATGTGTGTCAAGATGGATCAGTTGTAGATCAAAAAGGTTTGGCATCAACTTTGATTAGCAAAATGGAGAGTTTTGAGTTTGTATTTGTCTTACATTAGATAATGAAAGTGTTGGGGACCACAAATGAATTATCAAATGCTTTACAATAGAAAGATCAAAATATTGTCAATGTCATGGCGTTAATTAATACTGTAAAAGATCGTATTCAAGATTTAAGGGATAACAGATGGGATGAGTTATTAGAAGTAGTTCGAAGCTTTTGAGATAGAATGTATATTCCAGTGCCTAACATGGAAGATTAAATACCAGTTCAGGGTTATTTTAGGCCTAAAAGGCAGTGGATTAGTTATTATCATCATTATCATGCAGAGATTTTTATTGCCATTATTGATTTAATTGCCACTAAGATGAATAATCGTTTCACTAAGACAACTACAAAGTTGCTAATGTGCATATCATGTCTTGATCCAAGAAACTCATTTTCCTGATTCCATCATGGTAGGTAATGAGTGTACAATATTCATGTATTTCATATTAATTAGTACACTCAATTGACATGTATTAGAATCAAATTGTGGAATTCGATGCTAAATACAATGTTTTTTGTATTAAATAGGCTTAGGGTAGTGTTTAAAGATGAGTGAGAGCCAAATGAAGCATTCTAGACCCAAAACAAAGAGTTTGGAGCTCTCTTGGCATCACTGTATTAAGGACAAGGCAAACTAGGTGGCCTACGGGCGTCTTACAGTCAGCCTTATGGCCATAAGTCAAATTTAGAGAATCTTGCGAGCATGCTTATGCCCGTAAGAATGATTTAGAGCCAATTCAGAGAACCTTACTAGTAAGGCTTACAGTAGTAAGGACCATCTATAGGATCTTACGACCACAGTGTATGCACGTAAGGACGGTCATAAGAAGTAGAATAGTGCAGTTTACGGTCCAGCGCTTACGGCCGTAGGCTGAACCACAACACAAACAAAAGACCTTACAGACAGGGCTTATGAGCCATAAGTCATCCCGTAAGGCTTGTGACAATCTTCTCTAGCTCCCTTGCGACCTATCCCTTACACCCGTAAACACCCCTTAAGTAGTCGGGCATAAATAGAACTTATGCGGATTTCTAGGGCATTCTCTATTCTATCTTTCTATTCTTTTGGGGGCGATTCTTGGAGGTGAGGTTGAGGAAAAAAGGTTGAATCTCCAACACTCTAGGAGGGATTTGGAGAAGGGTTTGGCCCTACATTCAAGGGTGTTAAACATCGTAAGCGTCAAGATTATCTTGACGGCGTGCGTGGGAGCTTCTTCAGCGACTCTTCATCCTAGAGATAGAAAAGGGGGTTTTCATGGATCTCATGTTTTCCTCTATTCTTTGTATCTTGAATGTTTGCCCTCAATTAATGGAGGGCTAATTTTTAGATGTTTGGGCATAGTTGAACTCTAGGGTTTATTTTCTTGACTTTGGTTGTTGGATCTTTGATGCTTTAATTGATCCCTTATTTGTAATCATTTCTATTTGAGTCTAATTATGTGAATGTTTTCTTGATTTCTAATGAGGCAAAAGCCCTAGCTATCATACCTTGTATTGCTACATGACGAGAAAAAATTCCTACCTAGCATAGACTTACCGTAATTCGAGAGGATAGTGGGTACACCTCTGGCAAGGGTATCTCTAGGAGACTTTGTTTCCCACAATCTTTCTGAGTGGATTGATGATAATTTCTGAGCTCTTTGCAATCATGTTAAGTGGATTTTAGGAGAAATCACATTTTCTTTGTATTCAGATTAGGGATAATTTCTCTTCACGGGGAGATTATCATTAGCCTACAATAAGGTTTCATAGATTGTTAATACGATTGTGTGGATGTCTGTATCATCTCTGCACCTATTCAGTTACACTTCACCTGAGAAATTAGGGTTTTGTATATTTCTAGAAACCTTTTTGTTCAAATAGGATTGCATGTTTAGATAACCATTATCCTGTATTTCATAACCCTAGAGGGATGCTATGCCAGGACAATGCGTTCTTCCTTTATTTCTCTCCTGTTATTTCCCGTTTTCTTTTTTTCATTTGCTCTTGTTCACACATAAAACACTCCACCATTTAGGCTATTTTTTAGATCTAGAGTTATTTCTAGTATTCACTTTCTTCCCTGTGGACTGCACACTATATTATGCAATTGGTACGTACACTTGCGCCCTTATCAAGTTTTTGGTGCCGTTGCCTGGGAGGATTAGAGATATTAGGAACACTTGAATATCCGTCACTTTAGCCATTTTCTTTTCTTTCTTAATTGTTTATTTTGTTTTCATATTTTGTTTTCTTAATATCCTTCTTTTTCTTTTGTTTGATTTCAGTGTATACCACTAAAGGGCAAAGCACTAAAACTGGTAGAAGGCGAGAGTAATGTAGAAAGAGTGATTGGAACCGGATTGAGAATAGCCTTACTGAACGAGATAGGATCTTTGACAGTGAGTGTTGAGGAAGAGAAGTTGGATACTATGGAAGATCAAGGGAACTCGCATAGGACCCTTTTAGATTGTGCTCACCATACCCTTGATGGTTCTCAGTCAAGTCTAGTGCATCCACTAGTTACAGCAAACAACTTTGAGCTTAAACCTACATTTGTACAAATGGTTCAGAATTTAATACATTTCAATGGATTACCGAACGAGGATCCTAATAGTCATATTAGGGGATTCTTCAAAGTATGTGACATGCTTAAGATCAACAACATTTCTGATGATGCCATCAGATTTCTCTTGTTCCTGTTTTCAATGAAAAGAAGAGCTAAGCAATGGTTTTGGGATCTTCCTCAAGAATCTATCATGACTTGGGAATAGCTTGTCGGAGAGTTCTGGGCTTGTTATTTCCCTTTAGGAGGAATGACCAAGCTGCGTCAAGAGATTACAACTTATGCACAATTGGACATCGAATTATTATTTAAGACGTGAGGGAGATTTAAAGACTTGTTAAGGAAATACCCACATTATGACCTTCCTGAGTGGATGGAAGTTTAGATGTTCCATCAAGGCCTCAATCAGAGTACCCGACAGCTTATTGATTTTGCAATGAGAGGATCTCTTGGCAATAAGACCGCGGAGGTAACCAAGAAGTTGATTGAGATAGCCATAAGCAATTATTAATGGAATTCAAGAGGCAAATCCGCAGTGAAGCTAGTTGTGGTGATCAAAGTTAGTGAAGTCACAACACTAATAGCCCAGGTGTAAGCCTTGAGCCGAAACATTGACAATTTATCTACTCAGAAGTTAGCTACAGTAATGGTGTGTGACGCGTGTGGGGGAGGACATGCCTCGATAGATTGTTCTATTGTAGGAGCGCCGCATAAACCAACCGAGCAAGTAGATTTTGTTAGTAGTGTCCTCCGACAATAAGGAAACCCCTACGGTAACAGCTACAATTCGGGTTGGTGGAATTACCCCAATTTCTCTTGGGGAAATCAAAGGTGGTAGCAAAAGCCCCTACCAGGATTCCCTCTTCACCAACAAAATGACAAGAGACTTGCATTGGAGGAAATGCTCACTCGGTTTATTCATAGTACAAACATTAAGTTTCAGTAGTCAGACAACTGGTTCCAAAGCATAGAAGCGTTGATGATAAATTAGCATGCTTCTCTTCAGAATTTGGAGAACTAGGTAGGGCAGATAGCTAAACTATTGTCCAAACGACCTCAAGAAAGCTTACTGAGTAATACTGAATCCAATCCCCGTGAACATCTCAAGGTAATTACTCTTCGAAGTGGTAAAGAAGTGGGGACAAGTAGTGAAAAGGTGATGGAGAAGAAAAAGGAGCCAAAAATTGAATTTGTTGAGAGTCCAGCAAGTGAAAAACCAGCCTACTCTGATTGTTGAGAAGAGAACGTGACCACTGGTGAAGTTGTACATTCCCTACCTCCCTTACCCATCAAGATTGAAAAATGATCATATGGATGAACAATTCAACAGATTACTGGACTTGTTGAAGCAATTGCACATTAATGTATCATTTGTTGAAGCGTTGTCTCAAATGCCAAAGTACATGTAGTTTCTCAAAGACCTACTAACAAACAAGTAAAAATTTGAGGTGGTGTCAATGGTAACATTAAGCGAATGGAGCTCGGTGTTGCTTCAAAATTGGCTACCGAGGAAGCAAAAAGATCCAGGGAGTTTTACTATCCCTTGTAACATTGGTGATTTGGTTAATGAAAAAGCCCTAGCGGATCTAGGTGCTAGTATTAATGTGATTGCTTACACTATATTTAAGAGGCTTGGACTTTGTGACCTTAAACCAACTAGGATGATATTGCAACTGAAGACTACTCCATTAGACATCCTAGGGGAATCATAGAAGTTGTTTTGGTTAAGGTTGACAAATTTATTTTCCCAGTAGATTTTGTGATTTTAGATGTAGACGAGGATGTTGAAGTGCCCCTCATTCTTGGTAGGGCATTCTTTGCCACCTCCCAAGCCCTCATTGATGTTAGCAATGGTAGAATGACACTTAGGATTGGGGATGATGAAGTCAAGTTTGCTTTATCCGATGCAATGAAACATCCTTCTACTTTTGATGATACTTGTTATTTTCTTGATAAGACTGGTTCGATTGTTTATGAATGTGTTCAGGCAAGGAGCCTTTCGAGGAGACATTAGATGTCCCTCACATTGAAGAGACCATCCCTTTGCTTACACCAACCTTAACTGACAAGTTTGTATTGTTTTATTTTGCTTGAGTACAAGAAAAGCTTAAGTGTGTGAGAATTTGATGAGTGTATGATGTTCATGGATTTCATATCAATTTGTACACTCAATTGGCACGTATTAGAATCATATTGTGAAATTCGATGCTAAATATAGTGTGTTTTGTATTAAACAGGATTAGGGCAATGTTTAAAGATGAGTGAGAGTAAAAGGAAGTATTCTAGACCCAAAATAATGAGTTTGGAGCTCTTTGGCATCATTATATTAAGGACAAGGAAAACTAGGTGGTTTACAAGCATCATAAGGTCAGCCTTATGGCCATAAGTCAAATTCAGAGAACCTTACTAACATGCTTATGCTCACAAGAAGGATTTATGGCCAATTTAGAGAACTTTATGGGCAAGGCTTACTCCCGTAAGGACCATCCAGAGGAGCTTACGACCATAGTGTACTTCCATAAGGGCGGTCGTAAAAAGCAGAACAGTGTCATTTACGGTCCAGCGCTTACGGCAATAAGCTAGACCGCAACACAAATAGAAGACCTTACAAACAAGGCTTACGGTTGTAAATCATCCCGTAAGGCTTGTGACAATCTTTTCTAGCTTACTTACAGCCTATCCCTTACACTCGTAAGCAGTCGTGTATAGATAGAACTTATGAGGATTTCTAAGGGCATTCTCTATTCTTTCTTTCTATTCTTTTGGGGGCGATTCTTGGAGGTAAGGTTGATGAAGAAAAAGACTGAATCACTAGCACTTTAGGAGTGATTTGGAGAGGAGTTTGGCCATACATTTAAGGAGGTTGAAGATAATAGCCGTTGAGCTCATCTTGACGGCGTACATGGAAGCTTCTTCGGTGACTCTTCATCCTAGGGATTGAAAAGGGGTTTTCATGGATCTCATGTTTTCCTCTATTCTTTGTATCTTGAATGCTTGCCCTCCATTAATGGAGGGCTAATTTGTAGATGTTTGGGCATAGTTGAACTCTAGGGTTTATTTTCTTGACTTTGGTTGTTGGATATTTGATGCTTTAATTGATTCCTTATTTGCAATCATTTCTATTTGAGTCTAATTATCTGAATGTATACTTGATTGCTAATGAGGCGAAAACCCTATCTATCATACCTTGTATTTCTACGTTACGAGAAGAAATTCCCACCTAGTATAGACTTACCATAGTTCGAGAGGATAGTGGGTACACTTCTGGTTAGGGTATCTAGGAGACTTTGTCTCCTACAATCCTTCTGAGTGGATTGGTAATAATTTCTGTGCTCTTTACAATCATGTGGAGCATATTTTAAGAGAAATTGCATTTCTACAATATATTTGGATTAGGGGTAATCTCTCTTCAGGGGGAGATTATTATTAGTCTAAAATAAGGTTTCATAGAGTGTTAATGTGATTGTGTGGATGTCTGTATCAGCTCTGCACCTATTCAGTTACACTTTACCTGTGAAATCAGGGTTTTTGTATATTTCTAGAAACCTTTCGGTTCAAATAGGATTGTATGTTTAGACAACCATTGTCCTATACTTCATAAACCTAGAGGGATGCTATGCCCAGACATCGCTTTCTTCCTTGATTTCTCTCAAGTTATTTCCTGCATTTTCTTGTTTTTATTTGCTCTTGTTCACACACAATACACTCCATTATTTAGGCTATTTTTCAGATCTAAAGTTATTACTAGTATTCACTTTCTTCCCTGTGGACCGACACTCTGGACTTACGCACACTTTATTACGAGATCGGATCGTACACTTGCGTCCCTATCAGTAGGCTACTTCGCCTTACAGGAATTTATTATGATGATTTTTCTGTACAAGATTTTCAAGTCTGATTTTGTTTAATATAATGATGTTTCAAGTCTTGCTGTGAAACTAGTTTAAAATAGAAAGCATTTGGTATTTCCATTGGTTTATCGCCTTATTGAATTGGCTTTGATCTTACCAATGCCAATAGTATCAATTGAAAGATTCTTCTCGGCCATGAATATCACCAAAACTAATTTGAGCAATAAGATAAGAGATGAACAGTTGAATGATATGATGATATGCTATATCGAATGCCAAGTGTTTGAAACAATTGATGATGAAGCTATTTTGGTTCGATTTTAAAATATGCAAAGCTGAAAGATTCAACTCCCTAATTATAGTCATTAGTGGTATGTATATTTTTATATATTTTTAAAAATTAATTATTATAATCTTAAGTTTATATTAATATAATTAATTTTTAAATATTTTTTTCGGTTAAACCTAACACCCCCTTGATTTTGTTTTTGGTTCCCCCATTGATTGTTCTTACAATTGTAAGTATTAGATAAAGGAGGTGGTAAGCAGGCTTACACTCGTAAGCCAAGGCATAAGGGTTAAGCGGAGAAGTGTTCGGGCATTAGTTATACTCGCAAGGAAGGTCACAAGCACTAGA
>NC_052474.1:10706454-10770315 GCF_009730915.1 Dioscorea cayenensis subsp. rotundata
AATAAGCAATTTATATAATGTATGGATATTATATAAGTTAATACTATGTTATATTATAAAGCTATCAAAAGTAAATATGTTTTTATGCTTGATCTTATTGTTTTATATTTTTCCCCCTTGATAGGTAAATTTATTTCATCTATTACTTAAAAAAAAATTGAGCTCTTGTCCTCTTCACACCCTAGAGCAAACCTTCTCATCTATTCTAGTCATACTTCTCTTATATATAGACACATATATATTCGCTTCTTCTTCTTCTTCCCATTGATATATATATATATATATATATGATATGTTTTGAGTTTGAAAGATGCATGCATATAAACCTTAATGATTATTTATTACATGAGATATCATGCATGCTTGTTCGTACATGTTTTTTTAGGGTTGGTATAATGCATGCAGACGGGATATATAGTGATGGTATGGTGAATATATAATGAATATGAAGGTGGAGAAGATGATAGAAGAGAGAGAAAGAGCATAGTTTATTTACAATGGTGAAAAATGGTTCCCTGTTGTCTTAACTGTGCTCTTTGCTCTATCTGTCATCATTATCATTTCTCTCTCTCTCTCTCTCTCTCTCTCTCTCTCTCTCTCTCTCTCTCTATTTCTAGGGTTTCATTCTCGATATATTTCTATTCAAGCCTAGTATATAGTTAATATATAGGTATCCAAAGATATTCTTGTCATACTTATCATAGTTCAAGTGCCAAGGTAACAATGATGTAATCCTCTCTGTATCTCTTATCTCTTTTTAAAGGGTGTGTTTTTGTTTTGGAAGTATTTTAAAAAATAATTTAAATTGTTGTTGAAACACACAAACATATATATGTATATATGTATGTATGTATGTATGTATGTATAACAATTGGGTTTTAAATTTTCATGCTATCCTCACGTCTTTCTAGTATAAACAAAATTAGTCATATGGTTCTTACTAGGATTTATGCTGATAAGAACCCAAATCAGTACTTTCCAGATGTCTCTATGCAAAACCTTCGGTGTTCCCTCAATTTCCTGGCCTTTGTTACCATGAGGTGGGCTTTGACAACTCAACTTTGACTTTCTTTATTTTCCATTTACTTTTGAGTGGTTGTTGTGAAGTGCATCATCCCTTGTGATTGAGCTTACTTTTGTTTGGTCTTGTTTTCGGTTTTACTTTTTTTCTTCTAGTTGTTTGTTTGGTTCTTATCTTATGTTGTGCTTTCCTTCTTTAAAAAATTGGTAGTTTATCAATTTATATATATATATATAGCTCTTATTTGTTATTGATTAAAATAAATTAGGTAGTTTGAATTTTACTAAAATTACTTTTTACAAATGGAAATGTAAATGTATTTTTAGATAGTAATCTATGCCTAATTTAATACAATAACATAATAAATAAAATAACTGACACTATATCATAACATCATGGTGTTGATGGATAGTTGAGAAACAATGCAATTGTTATTACATATAGAAGACAACTATTACGAGCATTAATTTTTATAACGAGTGTCCTTATGGGAAAAAAAATTTGTTATGTACATAAACACTTTTTTCAAGTGAGACAAATAAACATCTTTTCTTCACTTATAGCCACCCAAATCATAGATCATGTGTTAGGTTATAAATTTATTGAATATTTATAATATGTTATCACTACAAAAATTTTACAGTTTTACAACGGACGAATCCATTGCAATTCCGTCCCAATTAAACATTTTGTAACGGCTTTGCAACGGATTAATGTCGTTGCTATTTTGCTCGTAGTAAATTTTTGCGATGCAAACTAATCCGTTGCAAAACTTTGGCAACGGATTAGCAACCCCCTTGTAACAGATTAGCATTAGATCGGTTGCAAAAATATTATTAATTGGTAATGGAATTGGAAAGGACTTGCAACCATTCTATTGTGAAGTCTGTTACAATTGGGTTGTAAATTTGCAAGGGATCTGCAACAGATATTTTGATCCCAGACAAGTCCATTACATATGTGTTGCAAATTTGCAACATATTTGCAATGGATCCATAACAAGTTCCTTGCAAATTGGTTGCAAATTCATAACAAATTTGTAATAGATCCATAACAAGTCCATTGCAAATCGGTTGCAAATTTGCAACACTATTTTTTGGCCAACAATAAATCCAATACAAATTCATTAAGACCCTGTTATTATGTAACTCTATGAATTCTAACATGAACATCTTAATAAAATATAGCACACAAAAATTCTAATGTATTTAACAAGATAGAACATAGTAATAAAAAGCAGTCATAGTAACATGCACAAAACAAAAGAAAACATAAAGCAGTAATGTGCACAAAGACAAGTAAGAAGTATATATAGTATTAGTAACATCCACAAAGCCAAATGAAAATACTCATACTATAACTATAGGTCATCATCATCATTATCATCATCATCATCATCATCATCATCATCATCATCATCATCCTGATCCTCCTCATCCTCATGAGGATGAGATGTTTGGCTTGGTCTGGACTGCATCATCATTCGCATATACTTCCACTCACGACGCATCTGTCTCATCATGTTCTTGTTTTGTTACATCAAATTTTGGTTTTTCTCTTCCAAGTCTATCATTTTCTTTTTCATACTCTCCATCTCAGATACAATCCTGGAGGAATCGTAGATGCTGAAGATGGTGGGGGAGCTGATGTAGCACCACTACAAAATGAGTCGTGATACAAGCTTGATGCGTGAGAACCAAGACCGTAAACTCCCTCTTTTTTTCTCCACCAGAAGCCTCCAAATACATAGCATCCATATCAAGTGGTGAAGGTTGCGAACCATTTGATAATGTCTAAGAAGCAGTCTCAATCATCTTCTGCATAGCATCATGTAATTAATTATAATGACATTAATTACAATATGTATGAAATAATCTATAAATCAAATATGAGATAAATTTTGAAAATTACATAAACCGCCTATGCTCGTGAATCAACACCTTTGCCTTTTTTATTCACATGAGTCTTGCAGAAGATATCAAATGCAGTAGGTGTTCTCTAAAGTGTCTTACTCTAATAAAACAAAAGCATAGGAAATTTATATCAAGTTTACTTAATAAGGCCAATGTAAAAACTTTAAAATTAAACCATGAAATGTTTTTTGAATGCTGAAAGGAAAAAACTCAAATAAATTTTAAAATATTTACCAAGTCAATAGCATGCTCAACAAATGTCTTAGAGCCTCCTAAATGCCTCCTAATTCCACCCCCGTTGCCTCCTGTCTCAGAACACCGATTAATGGAGGCTTGCTTGGACTTCTGCTTGAACTCTTCTTTGTTCCAATACTCCAACCATTTGTTCCAAATTTCATCTTCAACCCAAACAGGCTTCTTACCAGTCTTCTCGTAAGACTTGTGCCACCTACATAAATTCTGACTATAATGGCCTCGACAGACTTTTTCCCAAACTGCTTTGATAGCATCTTCTTCTTCCATGGGCCAATAATAATATTTCTGTAAAAATCAAAACAAGAAAAATTAAAAATTATTTCATTCATACAAAAACCAATAAGAACTATAAATAAATTAATGCAACAAACATAATATTACAATTATTAAAATTTTACTACATATATTAAAACATAATTGTACCTTAAACTCTCTCCAATAAAAATCATGTGTGTGCTTATCAATTTTGGACCATGTGTATCCTTCTTTGTGCTGCCTCTCCTTCATTTTCTCATTAATAAATTTAGAAATGGCATGACCATGCGCCACAAACCTAAAAACATAATACAATAAATGTAAATGAAGATTTGTATGATTTTAAAATACAAAAAATGTGCATGTAATTTTTTTATATTTTATTTTTTGTTTTCTGAAAAAAAAAAATTCTTTTACCTATCAGATAACACATAAATACGAACTCGGCATGAAGAGCCAATCACCTATAGAAGCGTACCCTCAATAGGAGCAAAAATAGTTGAAGGGGATGCTGTTGTAGTAGGTGCAATAGTAACTGGAGTAGTACTTGTAGGAGGAGGCACAGAAGCTGTAGTAGGAGCAATACTAGATGGCATAAAGATAGGAGCAGGAGTAGTAGTATGAGCAGGAGTAGTAGGGGGAGCAGTGTCGCTCTGTATAGAAGTAGCTGAAGATGATGTAGATGCCCTTGTGGACTCAGCCTGAGATGTAGGCATACTTCTTCCCTAACGATTTGAAGAACGATTTCTCTCAGCCATATCTATAAACAAATATAAACTCAACACTAACAACACAAATTCAAAATATATAACTGTCAAGAATTCACAACAATGAAAAAAAAAAACTTAAACAAATATATCCTACTTGTAGTCCTTACAATGTAAAATGAAAAAACTACTTTAACATCACTTTATTTTTAAGTATTCATCTTCATCATGAAAAGCATCTACTCCGTCTTCCTCTTCTTCATCTTTATCATCTTCCTCACTCACTTCTCCTTCTTGACTTACATCTTCTTCAATTTCCATACCATCAATTTCAATGAATGCACCGTCCGAAGAATTTAGAGATACTACTTCCTCATGATTTTCAATTTCATGCACTTGTACTTCATCTTCTTGAAAATCATTACAACTTGATGACACATGTGATCCAGCTACCTCCACAATAGATCTAACCTTAATTGCACAAACCGCCAACCAATCATTACTAGATCTTCTTAAAGAAGGATATGGTGAGTAAAAAACTTGTGCAGCTTGAGTTGCAAGAATAAATGGTTCGTATTTATTAAATGCTTTATTCTTATAAACATCAATAAGCTTATATTGTGGGTGAATCCTGGTACCAATTAGTAGTGTCGGATCAAACCAAGTGCATTTAAACAATATGACCTCTTTCATTTGCCATCCTTCATACTCCAATTTCACCACCTTAACTAACTTCCCAAAATATTCGAGCTCACTAGCACATAAATTGGATCCATTGATGCACACTCCACTATTCATTGTGCTCTTAGAAGATCCACGATTTTCTATATGAAATTTGTAGCCATTTACACAATAACCATTGTATGTTTTAACCTTATGCATTGGTTGGGCGGCAAGGTATCTTAACCATTTATTCATGATCCCTGAAATAGGATGGTGTGCCTGTGTATTATATAAAAAAATGAAAATAGAAAGTTATTAATAGACAATACAAATTTGATATACTTTCAATATGATTAGGTTGGGGCACTCACATAATTATCAAACCATAAAGCAAATTTTGTTTCCAACAGAAGGTCAATTTCATGATCTTGAATATTAGCTTGATTTACCCTTACCCATTCTTCATATACTCTGAATTGAAGAAAATAAATTAGATCATATATGTGAATTATTATGATCAATTGAAAATGAAGCAGTGCAATATAAGACTATCACTTAGTTGATGTATGGTTGAACTTCATCGTAGTTTAATAAAACATATGTTCAAGCAGCATGATATTCTTTTTCATCTAAATGTTGTGTTCTTTTAGGACCCAAATGGCTACCAGATGGTTTAAAAATTGAAATCATTCCAGGATATGCTTGCATATCAAAATTAATATTGTCATTGTTCCTTCCCACTTTTTGATGTCTTGTGTGAATATGTGACTCGAAGTAATGTGCACAAAATGATAATATTTCTTTGACGAGGTATGCATTACATATTGATCCCTCAACATGAGCTTTGTTTTTCACGTTATTTTTCAATCTACGCAAATACTTGTATTTTATCATGTTTAAAATTATATATTACTAGAATTAAATATTTTTAAATTTCATAAGATTTCCAAAAAAATCATATATATACCTTTGAAAGGGATACATCAATCTATATTGTACCGGTCCAGCAATTCATGCTTCATATGCTAAGTGAACTAGGAGATGTTCCATGCAATCAAAGAAGCTTGGAGGAAATATTCTCTCAAGCTTACACAAAATAATTGGGATTTCCCATTGCAATCTCTGCATATCCTCATCTTTAATGACTCTAGCACTAAGATCTTTAAAATAAACGCTCAACTCTGTCATTGCTTCCCATACATTTTGTGGAAGTAGCTCTCGAAATGCAATGGGTATCAATCGTTGCATGAAAACATGGGAATCATGGCTCTTCATGCCTTACCATTTCAGTTTGCGATAGTCCACATATCTACCCATATATGAGACATACCCATCTAGAAATTTAAGCTCTCTCAGCCAATTGCACAATTCTTCTTATTGTTTTCTATCAAGAATGTAGCATGCCTTTGGAAACCTCTTTGTTCTTTCATCCATATGTAACTCGGCCCTATTGCAAAATTCCTTCAAATCTTCTCTAGATTTTGCATTGTCTTTTGTTTTCCCAGACACATTCATTACAGTGTTAAAAATATTATCAAAGCAGTTCTTCTCAATGTGCATTACGTCCAAGTTGTACCTAATGAAGTTTTCCTTCCAATAAGGCAAATCCCAAAATATTCTTCTTTTCTTCCACCCACATTTGTTACAATGCTTTTTAATATCAGAATTTATTTCCTCTCCATCTATTTCTATGACCTTTTGAAGCTCAATGCTCTTAATTTCTTCAAATATTTCAAGTTCAAATTCCACTTGAGGTGCAGATTTCTTTACTGATTTTCCCTTCGAGAACCACTTCTTATTCCTTCTGTAAGGATGATTTAGTGGTAAAAACTTACGATAATTATCAAACAATGATGTCTTCCAACCTTTTGTTAGAGTGAAAGCATCTGAATCTTCCATGAAGTATGGGCATGCTAGTTTTCCCGCTATACTCCAACCAGACAACATTGAGTAAGTTGGAAAATCACTAATTGTCCACATCAATGTAGCACTCATCTTGAAATTTTGTTTGCTCGCGACATCATAAGTCTCCACTCCAATCTCCCACAAATCTTTTAGCTCGGCTATCAAAGGTTGTAGAAACACATCTAATTTGTCCTTTGGATTTGAGGAACCCAGAATAATTATAGAGAGGAACATGTACTCATCTTTTATGCACATCTAAGGTAGTATATTATATGGTGTGACTATCACTGGCCATGATGAGTACTGTTGACCAGATTGCCTGAATGGTTGGAATCCATCTGTGCATAAACCAAATCTGACATTCCTACATTC
Source organism: Dioscorea cayenensis subsp. rotundata (assembly GCF_009730915.1). Taxonomy (NCBI): domain Eukaryota; kingdom Viridiplantae; phylum Streptophyta; class Magnoliopsida; order Dioscoreales; family Dioscoreaceae; genus Dioscorea; species Dioscorea cayenensis. Next base: position 10,713,546 of record NC_052474.1, read on the forward strand.
TGATGCAAATGATGGGTGCATGTTATCAAAGTGTTTCCATGCAGGAGTATCCGAGCAATGCCGCATTATACCATCTTTTTCCATTTCATGCTCAAAATGCCATCTCATGTGTTTAGCAGTAGCATTAGATGCATACAACCTTTGAAGATGAGGGGTCAAAGGAAAGTAGAACATTTTTTTATATGGTACCATTGTTTTTCGGCTACCAGAATTAGTTCTACCTCTCTTGTATCTATCATGGCCACATAATTTGCAACTTATCAATTCATTATCTTCACCCCAATACAACATGCAAGCTTTTTTACAACAATCAATCTGTTCAAATGATAACCCAACCCTCTAACTAATTCCTTCATTTCATAGAATCCATCAACCATAACATTGCTATTAGGGAGCCATTCTTTCATCAGTTGGCAAAAATCGTCATATAATCTTTCAGAAAAATGATGTTCTGCCTTCAAATTCATTAAGAGAGCAACAACATATAACTTGGATATTCTATTAGGATTATTTGGCCATAACTCTTGTTGTTCTGCTCTTAACATATCATAAATATGTTGAATTGCTGTGGTCGGGTTGTCTTGAATATCATGTGGTTGAAATGATGGCCCTACAACATCATGAATCATTGTGTCAAATACGGACATATTCTCATCCCCAACATATTGCTCGAACACCTCTCCAACCACATGTTCTCTAAATATATCACCATCATCACTTTCACCATGATGGATCCATGTTTCGTAATTCTCCACAAAGCCATACTTAGCAATGTGCGCTTTAATAGTATCTTTCATCCAAAAAATTTCGATTCCGACATTTCTTATGGTTGCATGGACATCTCATCAAATGACCATCAAGACAATTTGGGTGAGCCTTAGCAAACTCCACAAATGAATTTACCCCAACTATAAAAGTTGGACCAATTAATCCTCTTGTTCTCCTTTGATACATCCACTGTCGATTTGGGCGCATGTTTTGTATCTCTAAAATAGCATTCACAAAGATGGCAATGGAAGTATGTATTAATCACACGAGAATTTTAATTAGAAGAAAGAACAACTAATATGACATGGTTATCACTTTTCTAACAATTTAGTCATGCATCACCAAACATTCAAGCACCAATGAAGATTCCCTTTAATTTAAATAAGAACCAACACATTAGTTTCACTCATATTTCTTTGTTCATCCAAAAAAAAATTATGATATGATTTACTTGGTCATCATCCTTACTTATTTTATAACTCTATAAAATTAAGCTTAATTAAAAAATAAAATTTTCCTTTAAGTATAGTCAAGTTTTACTAATGTGCCCTATAACATGCCATGACATAGGATAACATATATAATAAAATCCATGGATGGCATAATTAGAAAAAAATACCTATCAAATTGAAATTAGCATGGTGAAAACCTATCAAATACATGATGGCATAATAAAAAAAAATACCTAAAATTATAGGATTTCTTCCTTTCTTCTTGTTATCAATCCTCGCTCTTTATACGCAAGGATGATCTCAGTAATTTCATCAATTTAAGCCACCATGCACAAACTCAATTAAGAGTAGGATCAAAATTGCTTATCCTATATAAAAAAAAAAAATCATTAGCATTCACTTTTTTTAAAGACAATATTGATATTTTATGAAGGGTCAAAATTATAAAAAGGCTGGTGTATTAGAAATTTTATTTAAATTGGTTCAAAATTTAGTTAAACACACATATAAGTTACTCAATAGTCAAATTGAAGTCAATGGCTTAATGAAGATGAAATGCTTATAATTACTATATTTTGTAGGTACCTAATATAGATAAATTATATTAATGTTTATACATTTACCAATTATGATAATAAAGTAACTTATGATCCAAATGAGCTTCATTGAAATAACAATAAGATAAATTTTAAATTTTTATATAATTGTGATTTTATTATTTATTTAAGTAACAAAAACAAAATACGTGCAAGAAATGTTTTATTGCAAGTTGTGAAAGTTCTAGACTTGCATTAAAGGAAGGAATTGAAACATTGCAATATTTGACAAAATACTAAACTTAAAAAAAACAAAATTGCATTTTCTTTTGAACAAATTAAACAAAGGATTACTACAAAATTAACAAAAATTAATTATGAATCCTTCTCCACGCATACCTTTCAATCATCTTCTCCTTTGCATCTCAAATAAAAACTGAAAACCAAGAAACTCAAAGCTTGAATTAAAATTCAAGCAAATATATTTAAATGAAAATAAAAAATAAAAATGGTACTTAAGCTCTTCTTCTCTCCAATCTAATACTTGTCAACAAAAATAAAACAAAAAACATCAGATGTTGAATCAAAATTTAATGGGAAAAAATAAAACAAATAAACCAAAAAAAAAAAAGAAAAACAAAACAAGGGTTACCTTTCTTGAGCTCTTCTCTCTAAATCTCATACCCTTGTGAAAAACAAAACTCAAACTTTTAATCAGAATTCAAGAAAATTTAATAAAGAAAATAATACCTTTCTTGATCTCACATTCTCCCTAATCTTGTATCTCTTATGAAATAACTTTTCCATAGTGAATACACAGAAAGAGAAAATCAATTATATGTGGATGAACTACGCCATCATATATTAGGTGAGCTATGGTATCTGTAAATAATCGGCGAAGGACAACAAAAAGGATCAGAGTATAAACTCAAATGAGATAATATAAACTCAAAAATAATTGTCATTATAAAATTATTTCATCTTGCATTTAAACAATTGATTTTTTTAAAAAAAATTAAAGGAATTAAAGATAGATAGGGTCCAAATAATAATAAAATTTCACATGGATTTTATTTTAAAATAAACACACACACACACACACACACACACAAAGTTTTCACATCGCTAGGAGTGATTATATATTATAAAGTTTTTCAATGGTATAATACAATAAAACTCACACATAAGAAAAACTATTTTTAATATTGGGGTTCTCCAAATTTTTGTGGTTTTAAGCCTCAAAATGCATCTTGTCTTTTCCCCTGCAAACAAATGTAATCCATTGTTATTTTTCTCAATAATATTAAAAAAAAATTGGGAATGATTTGCTCATAAATATTTTTGGTCACTCACTTGCCTTTAATTTTTTTTTTGTTTGAGATTCTTCAGGGGAAAGCTCTACTAGAACTTGATACTGTACATGTAGAAGGTGAAACATCATCTTCTATTTTTAGTTGTTTAGCACCATAAACCATATAGTTAAGGGTTTTCCCCTGCACTGCTTTCTTTGAAAGGCCTATAGTAAGAATAAATCTCTCGTCTTTCAATTGGGTTATGTTTTTTGGTACTTTTGACTTGGAGATTTCTTCAGCAAATGGTAATGAGGAAAGATATATGGGAGAGAGAATTCTAGCTTGTCTATCAAAAACAGTTATTTCTCTAATGTCGTCCTTAATAATAAATGGAAGGCGCATTCTGTAGATTTATAACTAAGTGCATTAGAGTACATATGTAAACTAAAATAGTTAATAAAAATAGGAAACTATGCATTTAGAAGGTGGTTATTACGTTATCTTGGTGTTTTTGGGCCATGTTGTTGGCAAGAAAAAATTCCATCACATTCTTCAAGTATTTTCAAGCATTCATTACAAGCAACATAGTACCAACTGCAAATATGTCAATATCTTTGATTTTGATGGCACATTGAAATTGAGTTTTCTGGAAGAATTTGAATAAAAAATATATATATATATGTATGATTGAATTGTAACATATAACTTGGAGTAAATTATGTTTGAATTCTCTTAGAAGGGAAGATATTTACCATGATGATGCTTGGATCAAAACTAAGAAGTTGTTCAATTGTTGCTATTGAAGTTTGGTAATTTTGAATAGAAACCTCAACATTTTCATTGTCAAATATCTTAACATTTTTTATGGTAGATGAATCCCTATAAAGAGAAAAGGTAATAAATTTAAATGCATTTGATATTTTTATAATAGGCATGGTACTATACAATCACTAATTGTCAAATTATTGTACTTACATTTTTTGAAGCATTGTTGTCTATGTAATATCTAAATTTATGTATATTTTGTTGCAGAACATGTAGCTAAATATTTTTCTTTTGTTCAAATTTAAAAAAAAATCGATATAAGTAGATGGAACAAAATATGAAAAGGGGTTAACATGTGTGTGTGTGTGTGTGTGTGTGTGTGGGTGGGTGTTCTTGTAAGAAATTGAGTATGTAGACCTTGATAAGTCCAAACAATAGTTCCTACAAAAAGTAATATTCGGTTTGGATGCATGCATGCTAATGCATTATAATTGAATTTGTTGAAACAATTTTCCCAAACAATGATTCTAATCTCCGCGCCACTGCACAATGATAATTAGCAAAATTTAGCATAATATGTTTTTTTTACATTTATGGGTTTTCTAAAGAAAATTTTTAATGTATAGTATTACCTTTGTATTTTCATTATTGCATCTCTTTTTTGAATTGTCCAATTATATTGATTGGCCCAATAGATAACACAATGCCGATTGCATCTGTAAATGTAGTATAAATTGATTAGATTAGTGAAATATACTAAAATATTTTTTTTCTCAAAAGGCACAATTAATATTATAAATAGGAAATGATTAAGTTATAATGTTACCTAGTCGATACTTATCGGAGTTAGCTAGTTCTACAAGTTTTTTATCTGTAAAGAAATCAAAGTAATGGCGGGGATAAGGAGTGGAATCATTAGGAATTTGTTTTATCAAGGTGTTTTTATTAAAGAATATGACATATTCTTTGGCGACGCATAAATTCCTAATTTTTGGTTTTAATAGCTAGAATCTAGAGATTTCATAGAGTTCGCCTCAGATAGGTGTGGCGGAACTTTTCGCATCCAATCTCTTATTTGTATATGCATTGCATCTCTATGTTCAATTTTGAAACATTGCATTATACGTAGTTTTGTTAGTACATCATATGTCGAAAGGTTTTAGAGATAAAGATAAAAAACTTCAGTTAACTAAATAATATAGTTAAGGGCTTAGATGACAGTCATTGTAGGCAATAAAAATTCTAAGCAATATGTCATGAATCATTCTATCTTTCTCAGTAATTATTGCAAATTGTGGGATTTTTTTAAAACATAAGTAATCTTTTAACATTTGAATGGTAATATTATAAATTTAAACATACAGGAAGTGATAAAGTTAGACTTAAAAATGTAAAGTATGTATGTATTACAATAAGGGGGAATTTTTAAATTTCATTTCTTGAATACGGAATGTCTTATGACAATTTAAATCTTTTACTAACAACAATATGTATAATATTATACTATTGGAATGAAAAATTTTACTCTAAGTGTGTGTAAAGAATGAGGATTATCTTAAAACTAATATATCGCTACATATTTTATAAAAATATGTGTTGTTGTAGGAAATTGACTTACAATACAATCTGTTGCGAGGAAGGTATTTGAAGGAATTTTAGAGTTGTCTGTATATTGTAATCCCATAAATGTGAAATTTTGATTTTTAATGTCTGGTTATAGACAGGCAGTGTAAGTTATGAAAATTTGTTGCGAATCATGATGATGATCAAGATGTATTAAATAAAAAAAATTAGAAACTTAGTTATGAAAGGTAGGTAAACAACTTTTTAAAAAATAAATTGTTTAAGCATGGGGAATTCCATCATAATAAAGGGTGTACAATCCTTTGGAAAAGTATACTATATCACATTTATAACGAAAAATAATATCTTTTAAAGGCTTCTTACCTTGTCTGAACATTTGCATCAGTAAATTGATAGTCAAAAGAATAAAATAATGGTTTTGACTATAAATTTTCAAAAGTCTCTTTGTAAATGATATTTTTATTTTGATTTGTTGTTTTTCCATCATCATCATCAAGGATTAAGATTTTTAGACCTTGTGGCGAACTCATTCGGGACATTGCTACATATAGTTGGTCATGCATAAAAACAAACTTTGGTAAATATAAACCAACCAATTCTAGTGTCTGTCCCTGGCTTTTATTAATCTAACAGGGAATTGTTTTCAGTGCAATATAAATGGAAGTTTTTGGTCTTGAACAGTCATGACTATACGTGGGATATATACTTTTTCACCTATATGAGACCCTGAGATAATCTTAGCTTCAAGAATATTTGGACACATTTGTGTTAATATCAACCTAGTTCCATTACAAAGTCCATTAGGTTGACTTATATATCACAACAACATAATGACGCATCCTAATTATAACCTTAGATCATGGTTGGATGTACCTTGTGGCCTAAGTGAATTTGAGAACTCTATTGGATAAAGGTCTTCAAAATTTAAACTTGAAGTTCATTTGCATGAGATATAATCAGAGCTAAGATAAAGTTTTTCAAATCCTGGAATGGATTTCAGAACAAAGTTATTGATATCTTCAACTGTTTTATTATAAGGTGTAGGAATGTCACGGAATCTAAGGTAAGAATCTTTTGTGTAGTTAATTAGAAAAGATGTATATATTGCATTCTACAATGGATGCAAAAAGGATCTCTAAGATTCTGAATTAGTAGATTTTTGGGATGGTTATAGAACTACCTTCACTGCTATCATCTGTGCTCATTTTTTTCAAAAGATCCATTTCCTATATCAAGAAGCCAATTGTTAAATTCTCTAAGAGTATTCTTGGAGTTGGAAAACAAGATTTGCTATAGACAATCTCATATTAGTAATGAGTGTTAAAACTTTGCATTCTACCCAAAGATCTAAATAACAGATTGTAGCATGGATGGTTTCTAATTTTGATGTGCCTTGTATAACAGGTAAGATTTTGTTGGAAATCCCCTCCTAGTACAACTGTTTTACCTCCAAATAAATTTTTTATAGTGCTCTATGGATTTTCCTCCATTAGATCTTGTAATGTTTTGTTTAGAGCTTCAAAACGGTGTTTATGGATCATAGGTGCCTCATCCACACAATCAGACTTATTTCCTTTATCAATCTTGCTAATTGAGTCCTTTTTGTGATGCGACATGTACAACATTCTTTAATATTTAATGGAATGTTAAATCTTGAGTGTGTTGTCCTTCCACCTGGAAGCAAAAGCGATGTAATGCCAAATGGTGCAACCAGTAAGAACAATTCTCCCAATAGATCTGATCCCAATAATTATTGTGTTCATGAGTAGGTTTTCCCTATTCCACCATAACCATAGATGAAGAATAGTTGTCCATTATTTTTATCAACTGAATGGCATACTTCATTGTATATGGAAAGTTGTTCAGGATCAAGGTTGCGAAGCATTTGGAAATGTGATTCTTGAAGCTAGTTGATATCATAACTCAACCCTTCTTGAAACAATTTATATGCTATATTTCTTCTATTTAGTATTTGTTGTTGTGGAAGATTATGTTTTTCAAGATAGCTATTATGTTTACTGAAAAGATCTTCAAGGGCTAGCAAGACAAAATTCTTCAAGTTTTGTTGTGGAATGCAATAGTTAGGTCTATTAAAGGCATGTTTGAACCTATAGTTTATATCTTCTGCCATAAGTTGCCAACAATTTCAAAAAGGATAAATTTGTCACCAACTTGGCATAATTTGAGAAATTAGCGAGCGTTGCCTCGGTTGTTGTGAGGGTTGCCCATTTTGGTAGCTTGGTTTGAAAGATTTGTGATATAGTCATGACTTTTGAATCACTAGTGTAAAATATCAGTATTACTACCGATTCGACGAAGAGTCTCACAGAGTAACCTTCGTGGAGAAACCCTAAATTAAGCACAAGGACCTAGGTGCGAAAGTTTATAAAAGATTTTTGGTTAAAGGTAATAGAAAAGGATTGATATGAAAATATTTAAAGACCAAGGATCTGAAAGGTAAAGACGAGTGGGGATCTTTTTGAAATATGTGTTATAATCCAAGGACCATTGGATAATTTGAAAGGATCTTTTGAGAATCTTTATAATTTAGGGACCATTTGTGGTTTTCAGGAGACTGCTTTTTGTAAGAAATTACTGTTTTGAGGGACTAAAATGTGAAAATTTCGGCTGAATCATAAGATTGGAGAAAAATCTAGAGACTTTGAGTGTTGTTACAGTAACTTCTCCACCATTTTACTACTGATATACCGAGGTTTTAAGAGTGAGAGATTTGGAGAGAAATTGGAAGAGATAAAGTTTGGTATTTGGGAGGAGAATGGATGAAGTATTATTTGGTAAGTATTTTTGGTGATTTATTTATTTATATACTTGAATGTAGTATGTAGTATGTATTTGGTGGATTTAATGAAGAAAAATGATGGATTTGAGTAGAAAAACTTGGTATAGTTGTTGTAGATGATGAGTGTATGAAATTGTTTTGAAAAACCTCGTATTTAGGGATGGAAATTCTTGAAAATGGAGATGAGATTTTCGGTTTCTCTGTGGGCGTTCTTGTAGACCCCAGATTAAAAGGTGGTTTAGTTAATTAAATTGATGATTATGATGAGTTAGGAGGTTAATGATAATGGTTAGAATTGAAAACTGGGTTGAGTTGCTAGAGTTGATTTTGGTTTGATCAAACCAGTTAGGAATTGGAATTGGTTGATTGGAATTAATTTGGTTGGGTGGGCTGATCGAATCGAAGTTGAGATGGTTTGGGTTTGGATTCGGATTGAGTTTGGGTTAAGGGTTTTGGGCTGAGACCGAGTTGAGTTCGATCGATTTTGAATAAAATTGAGTTGGTTCAGTGGTTTGCGGTTTGATTGAGTTTGGTTGATCACAATTGAGAACTTTTGTTCGATAGATTGAGATTGGTTGATTGGAGCTATGTTATAGTCTAAATTGAGTTGGTTTAGTGCAGAAAGCTGAGTTGGATTGATACAGGTCGGGTTTTAGCGATTGAGGGTAAGTGGGCGATAGAGATCTATTATTGTTTGCTAGCTGTTTTATTTTGGGTTTACGTGTGTCTATTTATTTTTATTATATTATTACTTACTAGGTGTTGTTCGGGATTGGGAGGGAGTTAGAGGCTGAGGAAGGAACAAGGACACCGAGGTGAGTTGGTAGTAGCTATTTAATTGATTAATTATTATTATTTTGAAATAATTGTTTAATAACTGAGTATTTTGGAAATAATTATTTAAAGTATTCATTTTATCATGTTTAATTTTGCGTATAAGGTTAAAATATCACTTATATTTACTCGTTGATGTTTCGACAGATGGTGTATTGATACATCGATGTTCCATTATAATTCTACGTGTTGTGAATAGTGAAAATACATATATATGTGATTTAATTATTCAGTTCATGATATTTATTTTTGATGGTTATCTATGCTTTGATTTGGAATGATTTGTGAAATCATGTGCGCATATTAAAAAGGTTCTGCAAACAATATTTGATGAGATTAGTTTTCATTCTTGGTATATGAATAGTATCCATGTATTTGAGTTTTCTTTGGTATTATACATGTATACGTCATTTGTGAATGTTTGTCACGGATAAGGGACCATATGTTATAATTTACTCTGATTTTGTTTATTTACTTTGTTACATATTGGTTTGGATGGTGACGGGCGGGCTAAAGCCCGGCCTCTGCGATAGTGGGTCCCCGCAGACGTGACCTTTAGAGGTGGCGTGGTGGACTGAGTGTTGTGTCCGATCGAGGTGGGAGCGTGGAAGCCGATTGGATTACTCGCCGGGATCGGAGTTACCCAGCAGGACCGATGGGCGGCGTCAGGTCGAGACCTTGGCGGCTCCCACCTAATCGCCGGCGGCTAAGTGGGGAGATTTTTGAGGCTATGGATTTGAGAATGGTTTTATATTATCGGTTATTTTTGACATTGATTTATGATGAATTTATGTTTCAAAAGTTCTTTAAAAATGTATTTTGCTAGAATTACGTTATTTTGGAAAAAGTTGGGAAAATTATTTGAGGAAAGTTGGTATTTATATACTTCTATATACCATGTATTTAAAAGTATTTGAAATTTATTAAACTCTGAGCCAGCCAGATGTGTTGTAGGCTATGAGGCGGGGCCACTAGATTGCACGATTGAGTATAGAGCTAGTCGGGGTTGAGTCGAGGGATTACAGGTGGGTCCTTTCACTTTTCTTTCTATTTATTGTTATTTGTGACTCTTGTAGTGTATTGTACCATAAGATTAGAGTGATTATATTTATTGTATTTATGTATTTGAACATGTACTTGGTGAAAATTTGATGAGAATTGCTGAGTTTATGAAGTCAGTTTTATTTAAAAGCGAGAATTGATCATTTTCAGGTTAAAGAAATTTTAAGCGATGGGTGCCATCATTTACCGGTAGAAGGGAATGGATTCTGACAATTTATCCATTCATGTATACGTTGCCAAGTTTCCAAAGTAAAAGCAAGTTTGATTCATAGGTATCATAGATAAATTTCCATTTATTGTCGTATAGTCTTCCTTAACTTGTCCAGGGGCCCTTATTTCATTTAACATTAGTCACATGTAATAAAGCTCTCCAGATGCTGGGTGTACATATATTATCCTACCGATTGAGTAGCCTGCTTTTCTCTGCTCCCATCTCCATTTTTCTTTCATGTCCATTCGATTTGGAAAATCATATAAAACAGAGTATTTTTCCGTGTCGAGTTGATTGATTTGTTCTTAGTAATTAGGTGAACATAGTTATCTCAACATCGGTTTTATTTATTATGCACAGAGTGATTCTTTATCACTAAAGTATATGATGTGTTCATGGGGAAGATGTATTAACAACGTTTGGTGAAGAATCTCTATGATGAATGAGCCAAATTCAAATAACCTCCAACATGTCTCATGTGAAGAAATATATCGAAAAATCAAAGTAAGTTTTTATCTCATTAAGTGGCCTATCTCCGCCCTATTGTTATAATGGCTTTTTGTTCTATCAATACCTTTGCTAATGCTAGTTTTGAAGGATATTTAATAGCTCTAGTTCTATTGCAGAATCTCAACATTAATGTGTGCTCGAGTAGCGGATTGCCCGAATCAACATTGTGTGGGAGGCGACAAAAGCGAGTTATCAATTCAATGTGATTTTGAGTAAAGTTGATGTTGCATCCATCCTTCGGTAAATTAGGAAGCCATCTTCATCAAGTGTTGTATGTGTATGGAGGTTTTTTGGGAAATATTTCTTACATTTCCTTTCAACCATACAGGAAGCTTTCGAATTGGCTATACCACTTGGACCAAGGATCATAAAAAAGGTGGCTGCATCATAGCCAATTGGATCTAAGGCTTTGTTGGGTAAATCCGCCGAGATTATTTTATCAATTTCTTTACCGGTCATATATCTATCTTTTTGTTGAAGCCAGAGAAGGATATGTGCATGAGGCGGATCCCTTTTTTGAAACTTGACTCGTATAAACAACTATAGTAAAAGATAAGAATGCAAAGATAATATAAATGGTATAATTACTTGTATAACTCTTAGTTATTAAATATGGAAGATTAGGTATGTCATTATAGCCAAATTAGTATAATAGTATGTATACATATAATATGTTGATCACAGGTCCTATGGTGCTATAAAATTTAAGTTTAGAATTTCCTTTTAAGGTTAATAATTAAGCATGTTTTGTGGTGGTTGTGTTAAATGCAAATGCATATGAATGAACAATGGTTTAAATAAAATTGTAACTAATTGTAGCCTATCTTTAGCTTTTAAAGTATCATGAATAACTAATATAAATTTATTTGAAACATAATCTCCTCATGCACTTTTATGGTGAAAGTAAGCATGATTAAGTTAAATTAAGTGCAAAAATATGCAAAAGGCATCTAATATAGCTTTGTAAGGAAGTGTTTGAACATAACAATTGCTATTTATATTAATATGGAGTTAAAATAATATTATATTATGATTATAAGCAATCATAATATAAATATATTATTATGCTTTATTTATTATTACTATATATATATATATATATATTTACCTTTAAAAGAAAAATTTTATTTCCTCTATTACTTGAATATATATATATATTTGGAAATTAGTATTTTGAAATTAGTTTCCTTTTCTTCCCATTGGCCATTTTCGTCATTTCAATATTCAAATTAATTTAAGTAATTATTATAATTTATGTTGTCAATTTAATATAATTATATTGTTTTTATATCTTTAAAGCTTTATTCTTACAATACTTTTCATAGTATAGCTAGAGGACATGAAAGTCATTCACATAATATTATTCTTGTGCCGTTTATTTCAAAACCTTAAAAGTAAAGGCATTGAAATACACACTGTAAAAGTAGAGGAATTAATCATTCTCATGTACTGCAAATATTGGTGCAATATATTTATTAAATATACATCTAGTATTTTATATATATTAATTTTAGATTAATTTATTTTCCTTATCTCACCTGCATCATACCTCTAATGGATGATTATATTTTATATATATATATACATACATAACTATTGATTTATTTAGTAGAGTACATGTGTCAATAGTAAAAGAATCGAGATAAGGACATCGATGAGCGGTTTCAATATACATATACATATATCATCTAATAACAAAAGTCTCTTTTAGAGATATAATTGTGTCTCAAAAGCAATTGAATATAAAAGGAAACCTGAGCCATAATTGGCTGATAGGGCATACCCAGTGAGTTAAGACAAAAGTCTATTCAATGCGCTTCCCATCGATCCGATACTCACAGGGGTATGTTTGATTGTTAGGAGTGGATCGGTAGTAAGGATTGAGTACAGAGAGTGTGTTTGGGTAGCATGAGTGGGAATGGGAGGTAGTGAGGAGAGAGTGGGAGAGTAGTGTGTGAAGGCTTGCTTGATCTCTCCACCAAATGGGCGGCGCCCCAATCACGAATAAGAGACAAAAATACCCTTGAGATCAATTTTTATTATTATCGATGTTTTTCTTGAGGCTCGTGTTGGTCTTTTGTTGTAAGGCGCGGGTTCCAAGTCTCACATCGTGGTACTGCTCCTGGGCCCATGTCGTAATGGCCGGAGATGATCTCATCGTGGCCCCGTCGCCGTTTCCTCGGTCTCAAGTGTTTAGTCTTCGTTTTGGTTTCATTCTTGTATGGTTCGGAGACATTGTCCCCCTATGCACATGGTGTTATTAAAATTTTTGTAGTTATTATTGAGTTACGATTAGGTTTAATTGGCTTGAGAAGGAAAACCCTTTGCATATCTAATGCCATGTGACTCTAATACTATTTGATCGGTTTGTTTGATGATGGTTTGCTTAGTATTAGTTTCATGGATGATTTAGATCTACTTTGTTTTTTCGCATTCTTTTTATGCTTGAACAGTGGATCATCTCGGTTGGAGTGGAAAAATAGTCATGCATCACAAATGAAGATGAATAAACATATTATATTATTGTTTTGAAAGTGTTTTGAATATAATGAGTTTTTGTATTGCCATGACTCTTACCGTCTTTCTTATTCTTTCGTGGAAAGCTATTTTTGTGTTAGTATCGTACTTACCAAGCAATGTATTTGTTTCCTTTAGTTTTTCCATGATTACGCTTTATATTGGGTTTAAATGAAGTGCCGATATTTGTTATCTTATTCATTTTTCCTTGCGGTTGCAGAATCATATCGAAGGAGAGTATTCTTCAAGTATAAGAAAAGGATAAGGTTACTAAGCTCTACTGAAAAGGTATCATGCACTGTCTTTTGTTTGGTTGTTATGCTTTTGTATATCCTTTTTGTGAAAAGACTGTGCTTGTGGTATGTATAGCAAATTTAATTTATCAAAGAATTTCAATGGTATTAACCAAAACACAAAAGAACTATATGGCCTAAATTATTTGCTCGTTGAATATTGGAGGTGGTATTTTAAAATTAAAGTGATCTTTGATTTGGATATAGGTTTGCTAGCAGTTCTTATGAAAATTTGTAAGCATGCATAATATGCAAAGTATCCGGATCTTTGTATAATTAGTGGTGTTACGCAAGACCACCCTTTTCATGTTTGGTTTCAAATATTTGAATACTTTTTCATCTTTTTAAGTCGCAGTTCTCATATTTTGGTGTATATCCTTATTTTGGTTTCAGATATTTATAAATTAAACACTAATACTAGACTAACACCACAAGCTAAGATGCATTGTAGGAGATGAGAATTTCAACAAACTACTGACTTGCTTAAAAAACTAATCATATGTAAATCTCATAGCCCTATGCATACATTAAAAGGCAAAAATATAGGCTTGCTTCAGGTTTTAAATAATCTATGAAATGAACATTTTCATATAGGCCCAAACCTAACTCCTATTACTAAAACCGTGAAAATGGAGGAAGAAGACAATGGCAAGTTGGTATGTTTGTAAATGAGAAACATGGAAATCAAGCCAATAAAAAGTTTCTGACATTGTAAGACTTTGATCATCATTTTTAAATTCAGACATAAATTAATGATTGAAGGGAATAATGCATCTTTGTCTTCTCAAAAATGGAAAAATATCACATCAATCCAAATAATGTTAACTTGGTTCTTTAAATACTTGTCATGTTATATGTGCATATAACACTTTGTTCCATTGCTTAAAAAAATATTTGTTAACTTACACATACGCATTATTGTCAACTTAGATTTTGATAATATGATGAGGCTTAAACAACTTCGAATATATTGCACAATGATCGTATGCTACTTCTACGTATTATGTGTTATCCTCAACACATGTGCAATGAGAAAAGTAATAATAGACAAAAAAAAAAAAAAGATTGAACATGATGTTTCATCATCTACTAGATGCCCCAAACAACATGACTACATCCACTGTTTGGTTTTTTAAAGTGATCTTAAATGCACTGACATGCTACGCATGGATCGACGTTCTTTTCATAATTTGTGTCAATTGTTAACTACAACCGGTGGGCTACAAGGTACATTAAATGTTGGTGTCAGAGTTGATTGCAATGTTTTTGAATATTATAGCATATCATGTCAAGAATAGAGTGATTAAATTTCAATTCCTCCGATTAGGTGAGACTGTTAGTCGACATTTCCACTTGCTGTCGAAGTCGAGTTATTCTTTATCACTCGCTCTTTTGAAGAAACTAGAACCGTGTCGAAAAACTCAAATGACTTTAGGTGGAAATGGTTTAAGGTAATGACCTAGGTTCTTATGCTCTGTTAATCATAGATATTATATGACTAATTATTTATTTTTTATTTAATGTAGAATTGTCTTGGAGCATTAGATGGGACACATATACGTGTGAATTGTCTTGGAGCATTGATCGACCAAGATATAGATCAAGAAAATCTGAAATTACTACAAATGCCCTCGCCGTCTATAGTCAAGACATGCAATTTATATATGTCTTGTCTGGATGGAAAGGTTTCAAAGTCCATGATGGTCGAGTTCTTAGGGACACGGTGACAAAAGCCTAATGGCGTGAAGGTTCCGAAGGTAAAATATATATGTACATATATATATATATATATATAATTTCACCGCTTTTGAGACCTACTAATAAATAGCTTTTGAACCATTACCTAATATGAAAATATTTCTCTATTTTCTAGGTTTCTACTACTTAGTAGATCTTGGGTATGCAAAATTGCCCTAGTATCCTTGCGCCTTTTTGAGGACAATGCTACCACTTAAGTTCTTGGGCCGATGGGCAATAACCACTTACACCTCCAGAATTTTTCAATATGAAATATGCTAGCGCAAGAAATGTCATTGAAAGGGCATTTGGTTTTCTAAAATGTCATTAGAAAATCTTATCTAGCCCAAGTTTTTATAATAGGGCCACTCAACGGCGTATCATAAATGCATGTTGTTTGCTTCATAACTTCATCAGACAAGAAATGGTAGAAGATCCTGTAGAAGATGATATTAGTGATGAAACCTTAGAAGAAAGCGCACCATATGGTATAGAATGGATATGTTTAACATGGTCGTGGATATGTTTAACACTTGGCACTCAACTTGAGCATAATCAAGTTGTTAATTACTTTGTTTTATTGTATAATATGACATAATGGTCACAGTTTCTAATGCTATTGTATTGTATGACGAATCAACATGTATTTTGTTAATTATTTCGATGTTTGTATGACATGATGGTAGCCCTTTGTCTTTCATATATATATATATATATATATATATATATATATATATATATATATATATATATATATATATATATATATATATATTCTATGAAAAATTTTGAAACTTTGAATATTTCTGAATTTGATGAAGTCTATGACAAATGAAAATCTCTAAGCTAATAATTTTTTTTCTTTTTCTCTTTTTCTTTTGTTGTTTAGTTGGATGCAAATTCACAATCCAAGGGTAGTAGTCAAAGCAAACAATACTAGACCGTAGATGAAGATAAATCCCTGATTGATGCTTTAGTTGAGCTATATACAAATCCAATATAATGGGCTAAAAATGGGTTCAGAAATGGGTACCTTACTCAATTAGAAAGAATGGTGAAGGAAAAGATTCCAACAAGCACATTGAAGGTTGTTCCTAATATAAAGTCTTGGATTAAATTTTATAGAAGCAAAACCACTGCAATAGCCGATATACTTAAAATAAGTGGATTTGTTTGGAACTACGAGATGTGCATTACTGAATGTGAGAAAAGTGCATATGATGAGTATGTGAAGGTAAAAAAAAATTTAAATTTACTTTATAACATCTTAAGATTTATGGTGAAGGAAAACCACTGCAATTAGAAAGAATGATGAAGGAAAAGATTCCAACAAGCATATTAAAGGTTGTTCCTAATATAAAGTCTCGGATTAAATTTTATAGAAGCAAAACCACTGCAATAGCCGATATACTTAAAATAAGTGGATTTGTTTGGAACTACGAGATGTGCATTATTAAATGTGAGAAAAGTGCATATGATGAGTATGTGAAGGTAAAAAAAAATTTAAATTTACTTTATAACATCTTAAGATTTATGGTGAAGGAAAACCACTGTAATTAGAAAGAATGGTGAAGGAAAAGATTCCAACAAGCACATTAAAGGTTGTTACTAATATAAAGTCTCGGATTAAATTTTATAGAAGCAAAACCACTACAATAGCCGATATACTTAAAATAAGTGGATTTGTTTGGAACTACAAGATTTGCATTATTGAATGTGAGAAAAGTGCATATGATGAGTATGCGAAGGTAAAACAAATTTAAAATTTACTTTATACCATCTTAAGATTTATGGTATTTGGATTTTAATTTTATTGTTCATGTGATGCAGAATCACAAGGTGGCAACCGGTCTTTATGGATAATTTTTCCTTTCTTCAATGATCTTGTCGTGGTTTTTGCTAGAGATAGAGCACGTGGAAGTGCAAGAGGCGATATTGGTGATGATGTCGAGCAGTATTTACATAAGAATGTCATATTAGATGACGACACGGGCTTCTTTCAATTTGGAAGTGATGATGTTTGTATTGATACATAGGAATCCATTCTAACTCCATCACCCATAAGATCAGAAACAAATACCTAAAGAGCAAGTTAGAAGAGGAAAAGTGTTGTGGAACAATCAGCAGAGAAAATTTCACAAAATTCACACAAATTCGTTGAAGTTATTGGTCCAGGATTTAAGAACTAGCCGATGCCACTACGAGTGAAGTAGCTTGTGATGAGGCCCATGAAGCCGTGAGAAAGCACGTGAGGATGCTCTTGCTGAAATTGAGAAGATAAAAAACATGTTGCTACAAGTACTTTTTGAGATTGATGGTCTTTCTGATGATGAGGCAATGTTCATCTTACATATTCTTGTGACCACAATTCAATTTTTATTCCATGATTTGTCTTAAAATTCTTTATAATGATGATGTAATATTCGTTCTTGTAGGTTTTTCCTAAAGATGATGACCAAATGAAAATTTTCTTCGGGTTGCCAAACAACAAGAAGCTTCGTTTTTGTCATGTATTGTTGTCAAGATTGTCATTTAGAGCACCTAATATGTGACCTCATGAGTTTGTTTTACTTTGATTGGGCGATGTTGTTTGTTTTGAAATTTAGTGTCTCGAGTTAGGGAGTTTTTATGGATTGTATTACAAGACTATCTTGGTGTTGGAGCAACATAAGCAACTTTTCTGTAGTAATTATTGTTGTTGACCACTAAATGCAGCAATAAGACAACAAATGTTCTTGTTTGGTCCTTTGTAAGTGAAAGCTTATGTTGTTATTAGGAAATCAAAGCTGCTTCTTTGTGTTTTTTTTTTAGTTTCTTTTTTCCTGAACTATATATATATATATATATTATATTATTATTATGACTGAGAAGCCAATGTAGGAAATAGGGTGGTGATCGTGGTGGTGGAGGTGGAGGTTTATTACTTGTGAAACAAAATTGTTTATTACTTGATGATGAGAGACATGTTAAAGTAATGTTGTTATTATTATTTTCAATGTTATTACAAATATTTATTTTTCATAATTAATTAGTTACATTTTGCCAATGTGTTAAACAAATATAATTAAAAATAACTCATTATAATTAACACCATTTATTAATAGCTAATTAATTATATTAATATTTAAATCCAAATATTAGAACGAAACTGTAGTATTATAAAATTAAGTATTTATTTTTGATAATTAATTAATTATATTTTTTCAATGTTTTCAAAAAATATAATTAAAATTAACTCATTATATTTAACACCATTAATTAATAGATAATTAATGATATTAATATTTCATTCCAAAAATTAGAATGAAATTATAGTATTATAAAATTAAATATTTATTTTTGATAATTAATTTTATTTATTTTAAAAAAATAATTAAAAATAACTCATTATTATATATACAATATCATTTATTTGCATGAGGGCCATAAGTGTCGTTTTATCATATTTACTTTCTTTATTTTTCTCTTTCCCAATAAATTACGGGTAAACTACATGTTTAGTCACTAAACTATTCATGTTTTCCTAATCTGGTCACTGAACTAAAAAAATTTCAATTGGGTCACTAACATTAGCATTTTCTTCCAATGAAGTACACGCCTCAACGTCGTTACCCTGATGTTGAGCTGGCGCACCACCTCACCTTCTACGTGTCGGACTTTCTCTTGGGTTGTTGACGTGGCATTCCACTTCAACATGGTTTGAGGATAATGAGGAAACGGCAGCCAGTGGAGATCCATGGAGATTGCACAGGTATGGACGATGGGAAGGGGGATAGTGTGGGTTTGAGGTTGAAGCAGGAGAGGACGGCGGGGGAATCGTTGTTGAGGTTTGGGATAATGGCGTTGTGTGGGAGGAGGAGGGAGATGAAGGATACTGTCTCTGTTCATCCTGTAACTGTTATACTCCTCCTTCACTTTGAGCTGAACCTCCTTCCTCGTCCCCCAGACATTTATTGGGCCCAAAAACATCTTCAAGAAGCGACCTACAATTCAAAGTAAAAAGAAAAAAACTTTAGCTCAATACACAAGTAACAAAACCAAACAACAAAAAAACCCCAATTCCATCAACAAAAAACAAGAACAAAATCAGATGAAAAATAATAAAATAAACAAATAAAAAATCAAAACACCATTGTTCTTGCTGGGGAGGAGTGGCGCCACATTGGCATCACTAAGGAGGCATCTGATCCTACATAATCCTTCATTAAACCAAACACCAAGAATCAAACAATCACAAACCAAACAAAGTAAAAGACAAAATAAATTTAGGAACACATCTCAAAGACCTTATTCAATATCGCATGATCATGGGCAGCTTTTCGAGCAGCGGTTTCCAGTTTGCGGAGATCCGAATCAAGGGCGACAACGCGCTAGTGAAGGGTCTGTTCCTCATTCCAGATCTTAGAGATTAACGAGGAAGTAGAGTCTTGGATCTCCTGTGTGAGCTCGCTGAGGTACATGACTTTCGTGAGAAGATGGCACTCGACATTGGTGGCTGCCATGCTTGGCGAGGTTCGATTTCAATTACTCTGAGCTTTTATTCGAAAGCAAAAATGGTGGACTTGCTTTGCTATGTGTAATTTATAACGGCGGTGTGTAGGATAATGGCAGTGTGTGGGAGAATGTTCAACTCAAATTGATAAGTTTGGAACATGTGGATTTGGTGTAATTTATAAGGTAGGTGACAATGGATTGCTGAAGTGGAATGCCATGTCAGCTCCAAGAGAAAGTCCAACAGTGTCAGGTGAGGTAGCACGCCAACTCAGCATCAGGGTAACGATGTTGAGGTGAGTGACTTAATTGGAAGGAAATGCTAACGTCAGCGATCCAATTGAAATTTTTTTTAATTTAGTGACCAGATTTGGAAAAAAAGAATAGTTTAGTGACTAAACATGTAGTTTACCCATAAATTACAATCTCCAAACCTTATCAACCAAACACATTGTTCATTCTCACTCCTACTCTACTACCCCTCATGTCACTCCCAATCCACTCCTCCCCCAATTCACTCCTGGCAACCAAACATACCCCTAGTACCATTGACACTTAATAAATAAACCAAACTTATTTTTTTCTTGTTTTTTTTAAAAAATCATGCTAAATGGAACTATTTGTTTGACTGTCTTTCAATATCATCTCATGTAGCAACTAAAGCATGTTTGATTGGATTTGATTGATATTAATCTCATATTCGTTGGTGAATTTCTCATTCCTAACTATCTTTTATTAAATAAAGTAGATAAACTAGAATAATATATTTAAAAAAATACAAAAGTAAGACATCCTATTCTAATATTAAAAATTTGTAAATTGAGCCTCCAAGAAATAAAATAACACCTCTAACAATTGTTTTTTTAAATTATTTTTTAAATAAATTTTAAAATAATTTTAATCAAAATAGATATTTGTTTCTATTGTTAAATAATATTTGTTTTTAAATAATTTATTTTTAATAACTTATTAATTTCTTGGTTTACTAAATTTAGTTTACTTATTTTACGTTGTTCATTGGTTATTTTATTATTATAATAAATTATATATATTATTATTCACAAGATTATTTATTTTCATAATAATAATTAATATCAACATTATATTTTTTTAAAATTGTTATGTATATGCATATACATATATAATAACAAGAGAATTTGTTCATATCATCCTTCTAAGTTTCTCACTTGATCAAAAAAACCTCGGTATTTGTGTATTTCCAAAAAAATTCTTCCTTTTTATGATAATTTATTTTTCAGTCCTTTTGTCAGAAAAGTAGCTGACGTTTACCAAAATGACCCTCAGCTTCTTTAAACGAGAACACATAATGCTAAATGGGAAACTAAAATATTAAACATCAAAAACAAATATTAAACGAAAAGATAACATATTAAGTGAAAACTTATGTGGTTACACGTAAACATGCAATGTTAAACGAAAAATATACTTAATAAGTAGAAAATATATTTTGTAAGCGGGGCAAAATTGGATTTTAGATAAAATAAACTGATTGAGTGAGCTGCAATGACTGAAAAAAAAAAGTAAATTGAAAAAGGATGGACTTCAGAGGATATTGAAATGTCAGAGGGACTACAAAAGATATTTGAAAAGTTGGAAGGACGAATAAATAATTTTTCCTAATAACAATGGAGAGCATTTATTGAAAGAAAGAACAAAAGGATTTTTTTTTTATTATTATTTAACACATCAAGACAATTTTTTAGCCAAAACCAAGAGGGAAATCACTAACTGCAAGTGCTCTTAGGATGATTCATAAGTAAAGATTTATTGCTCCCAGATTGTTCTAAATCATTCTTTTTAATCTTGATCTTCAGCTACTCTAGCTCATTACTAAGTTTAAAAAGTTTGCCCGTCAAGTTTTCATTAACATCTTCAAATCCTCCATTTTATATTTAAGTCCATATAATTCTCTTTCAATTACATCTTTAATCACAATATTATAAATATTTTGAAGATGCCTTATAGCTCGCAAAACTGCTTTATTTTCAGCTTCTTTCTTTATATACGCCTTAAATCTATATTGTTCATTTGTTTCTAAGACTGTTTTCAAATTTCACCTTTGCTATAAAACTTGGTTTATGGTCTAGGTCATTATTCTCACATTCATAACTTGGTGATAGCAACTTTAATTTTTTGAGTATTTCCTTCAGCATTACTTTAAATTGCTCGGTAACGACATGTTTTGATTTTTCATTTTTTTCAATTTTTACTTGTAAATAAATCCAATTATCACAATGTTGTTATGAGCAATTATAAATGAAAATAATAATAATGTAAAAAAATAAATTTTTAATTAGGTTTTTAAAATTAAAGATAAAGATAAATTGTTAATTTTCAAACTATTTATTTTTAAAAATAATAAAAAAATATTCCTAAAATAAATTATCCAAATATAAACTCAGGTTTTATAAAAGGAAAAATTTTAACTAACTAACAATATATATATATATATATATATATATATTCTGCAAACGCCACCATGATTCAACTTTGATCATTTTTCTTCTCCTTTATTTTTTATTTTAAATTTGAGTTTTTTTATGATTAATTGCTTCTTATTTATTATACAGACACACCATTCTTGAAGATATTTCCATGTTTGGATGCAAAAGGATAGAACACCATTTATTCAACTCTAATTTTTTTCTTTCATTTCAAAATTGAGTGTTTTTTTTTTAAGTTTAGTTGCTTCTTATTTATCTTTGACACCCATGCATTACTTTGCCATGAATTACTTTGCCATGAATGCATCCTATAGCCACATATAGTTTGGACCAACTTTGAGATGTGACTCTATAATAATAATAATAATAATACAATTCAGTATGGAAAGAACATCGCGTGTCAATCATTGAGATTATTAGGGGAGATTACAGTTCAGTATAGAAAGAACACCGCATGTCAATCATTGAGATTATTAGGGATTATGATTAACATTATATATAGACATGATACAAGCACCCTTATAATTATTATTATTATTATTATTATTATTATTAGAATCAACGAGCAATATATATCCCCAATAAAAATCTCCATAATAATATGTTCATCTTCATATATTTAAATAAAGCATACAAGCAAATGGAAGATATATATTGATAAAATCTATTTTTCCTTTCCAAACGTCAGCAATTTGATTTGATAATGTGAAGGGTTCTTACATACATTTGAAACATAAGTAAAATATACCACCAAAATTAACATTAATCATCCAAAAGGGAGGCAAAATATTAATCACAAGTTTAACAAAGTGGGAGATCAACATACATGCACAAACAAAATGATTAGAACAAAGAGGGGACAGACCTAAAATAACACAATATTATTGCAAGAGACCAGGCCGTATATCTGAACAAGCCATATATGAAGCTTAAATCATCATATTAAGGTTTCAGATTGAGATGTTGATCCGCCCACTTTCCGATTCTTCAGATCAACCTGAAACATTGATGTGCTCATTCTGTTCAGTTTATGCAGACTAACATTCAATATATACACTTGAATTAAAAAGATATGACTGACAATACAAACCCATTTCAGAGAAATTTGAAAGGAGAAGTCAACAGGAAATCTGAGAATGTATTGAAGGAAGCTAATTATGGATCACAAGAACACAATAAAAGGTCCAAAGAAAGACAATTGTGGATAGCAGAGTTCCTCCAACAAGACAAAACTGAAGCACTCTGCGCCGGCACTTTGTATTAAGCCAAGTGATGTAGCAAAGACCTGTCTCTAAGATGGATTCACCATCTAGAAAAAACACCTGTGAATTTGCGCCGTTAGACTATATCACAAAAATCAATATAATTTGGTGAGATAAAAAATTATTGGGTTGGGCAAACTCAATGACACAGTACCAGATAAAAAATTCATCAGCGATTCTGTAGTTTAACAAACAAGATCAACAAACTTAGCACCTAATAAATTGCAGCTGTCCAACTGCTTTAAAAGAGAATGATTTAAGCCATCTTGACTTGTTTGTCATGAAAGTTTAGAATGCTAAAACGAAATAATTTTCCTGAGTTTAACATTTTCCTTACCGGCAAGCTATTAAGAAAACCCAGAGTTGCAGACACATGGAAGGTACAGGCTAATATCTTCTCAAATAACACAGGTATATAAGCACTGAAAATCATAAAAGGCAACCGAGGCCTATAAGATGATAGCTGGAGAGAATGTGCCATAGTGAGTATATCGCCTAAAAACACAAAAGTGCCACCACAGGACATCAATCCAGATTCATAGCTCTGCAGTTGCCATCTTTCATTTGGCTTTGAACACTGGGGAGTGTATGGGCTTGAATAAGATACCTCAACCCACGACATACTGGGGATGAGAACCGGTTTCATGCAGGATTCTTCCTATAATATTGAATAAGAAAATCCAGTCAGACAGATGGTATTAGTTAAATAATAAACAAAATTATTGAACAGCAAGTTAAAAACAAAAGTCAGAGGAAAAAAACATTTATGCATATGTTATTAAACAACATTTGAAACACAATCCCAGATTTTAATTAAACAAAACAAGAAAATCTTCTAAGGAACAAGGTGTTACAGTTACACAGATGCATCATCAATCCAATTACTATGAGCATTACAAAAAGGCAAAAGCAAGAACACATGCAACAGAAGAGATGATCAATAACTGAATTATTCTCAGATATTGCGAGATAGCATAATTGATCTTTTTGTTTACTTTGGGTTGGATAAAAATATTCAAATTATAAGTTAAAAACCAAAGAGATAGCAGATCAAAGTAAATCATAGAAGATACAAAGAAGTTATAACTCTAGGATGCAAGTTCAGAAAAAAAAAAGTCACTAACTTCTGAGCATGCACAATTGTTTTTGCCAGTCATCAGCCATCCATCCCCACACTTTCGAAGCTTTATAACATCCTTGGCAATTAAGCAGTGCTTTGTTTCCATTCCATTGTTCTCACTACCACCATTATTGTTCTCACTACCACCATTCCTATTCTCAATTAAGGAACTGGAGTTATAACAGGATAAGCTTGTAAAAGCTGCCAGTTCATCTGGACAAGAGAACTGATCATCAGCTAAAAGAGTCATGCTCCCTTCCAGCAGAGAATTAGGGACACAATAACCCTTGCCATGATTGACTGCTTGAGAATGCGAATTTTGCGCTGAATAAGGATCATTACGCTTTCGGGAATCTACCTCTTGCATGTTTTTCATCCATTCATATGAATTACTGATGTTTGCACCATCTACTGACAGTATAACATCCCCACGAGTTAAATATTTAGACAAAGGGGATACCGGGGGCACCTCTAAAACCTGATTTAATAACATGGGAATTATTGAAATGAAAATGTTTAATCAACCAAGCAGACAGTAGGAAGTACAGAAACTAACCATGGGGCCTTCATCATGTATATAAAGAGGAGACAACAACAATGGCAGGCAGAACATTAACAACCCACACACTGCACAGCACTACAAACAAAAGCCATTGCATCAGAACTAACATGGAACCAGGCATTACAACGGCAAGTTGGTGAGACCAAGTAACAGCATCTTCCACAAGGACAAGAAT
The DNA here is from genome assembly GCF_009730915.1 of Dioscorea cayenensis subsp. rotundata. Classification (NCBI taxonomy): domain Eukaryota; kingdom Viridiplantae; phylum Streptophyta; class Magnoliopsida; order Dioscoreales; family Dioscoreaceae; genus Dioscorea; species Dioscorea cayenensis. The sequence goes on from NC_052474.1 coordinate 10,738,982, forward strand.
TAGATGCCAAACATTCAATATATTATTAATTAAATCATATATCAATAAATCAATTAATTAACTTTTACATTAATGATAAAAAATATCAAAAAACGAATTCATCAGGTCATTTGTGTTAAATGCAAACTAAACATATTATTCAAAGTTTTATTCAATCCAAAAGCTTCAAGTCCAAAAGCTTAAACTTGAAGGATGACAGACCTAGATTTATATATTCATATAAGTATGTACTAACTTGACCAATGTAAAACCATTACTTAGTCTATTAAGTTCCATGATACGTGGTGATCTATTTTAGGTAGTCATGTCATAAGCAAACCATTTAATCAAGTTCTAATTACATGTTGGATACAAGCCAAACAAATTAGAAAGGTATATACAAGAAGCTGGACTATAACAGCACCAACCAGGCCATTGCAGTCATATAACTATCTGCAATGCTCAAGACATAAGGATAATGGCAAGAACAACAAGAACAAGAACAACAATAATAATACATTTAAAATATACTAAATAGACAAATAAGGAGGAGAGCGGGGAGGGGGTATTACAATTTGAGATTAATATCAATAATAATATCAATAATATTGTCGATAAAAATAAAAATACTAATAGCAGCTGCAGTAACAACAAGAATTTTAATGATATAATAATAATTGATGATGATGAAAGAATAAAGTAATCCAAACGAATGCCACAGTAGTAGTAAGAATTTTAATGATATAATAATAATTGATGATGATGAAAGAATAAAATAATATGAATGAATGTGAGTTTTAGCATTTGAGTGATAATGAATCTAAGGATTCAGAAAAGCTCTTTCTTTAAGCTTAGAGGAGCCAGAAGTTGGAAAATCAAAGCTCCATTTAGGGGGGCATTCGGTTGGAAAGAAATGATGGGGAAGTCACTATCATGGACTGACTTCCCACCACTTCAGATGTTAATTTGCCCTGGAGTGAGAGCGGTGGCACTTCCTTCACTTCACCACTTTCTTTGATTTTAGAACCAAACACACTTCGGATTTTCTTCACTGAAGTTGGGAAAGTAAAATTTTATATAAACCCACTTACCCTTTCGCCCCACTTCAAGATTTCTTTTACTTCCTACAAAATGAACACCAAAACCACGGAAGAAATATAACTTCCAACCATTTCAAGGAAGTGTCACACCTCACTCCCTCCCACTATCTTCTTCAAAACATTTCCCCCTAAGTGAACACCCTCTTAACGGATGTCAATTGCAGATAAGTTGTTTCTCTGATTTACCATTCACTAGATTGTAAAAGATGACTTGTCAATGATGTGTTAAGATTTGACTGAAATAGAGGAAAGGAAAACAAAATATAAGGAAAAATATTACTTTTGTTTGCTGGGAAGAACCAAACATAGGAATCATTTTCCTAACCCCACCATCCCTGGTGCTAAATCAAGGATCCCATCCCGAGAAAGGGTTTTCCAAGTTAAGGTTGGTCAAGTCCCTCACGATTGAGTTGGATTGCCATCCCTATCAACCACACACATTCTAGTTTGAGGAATTGCCCCAAGCAATTTTTCAGATGGATGAAATTGCATTTCAAGTTGTCGCATATAACACCTTACACTATATAATTACTTGAGATATATCCACATGTTATTTATTTGGCCAACCATGATGTTGTCAAGCTTCAAACTCTAGTATTGATTGCAACTTTAGGTCCACGCATAGTATTTTGATTTAAGCACACTTTTCTTCCCCCAACAATGCCTCAAAAGTTAATTTAATACTTGAACCCAAAAATTGTGTATTTTGGTTCCCCAACTACACCCGTGTGGCCACTTTTAGTCCTTCTACCTAACCTTGCCATATGGCATCGGACATGGCACGGACATGGAGCGAACATGATAGATGATGTGGCCTCACTTGCATGTCAATTTTTCCCAAAACAAAAATGGAAACTTTGTTTAAATTTTTCAAAAAAAGCACATAAATGTGTAACACCATATTTTTTTTGAAAAAATTTGCTATTTATATTTTTATGACATGGCTGGGAGACATGGCCCACTGCCATTTCTAGATTTTTATTTTCAAAAATGACATAGCTACCATGATGTGGCATAATTACCACATCATTAATTTTTTTTTTTTTCAAGTTGCCGCATCAACAACCTGAGAAAGTAAAGAAAAAACTTCAGAACCACTCTAAATTTTATTCCTAGGGTTTGGCTCATCTATTACAAAGATCTTTAGCTGCAGATGATCAAATACTTTGAATCCACAACCTTCATAATTCTTGGTAAGACATCTTTCACCACAATTACTTTATTTTTAGATCATATCCTTTCCGCATTGTGATAGGCAAAGCATTTAATTTGAAACAAAAAATCAAATCCACTACCTTCTTAGCTTTCCTTTTACTTTCCCATGTTGCTGATATGGCAACTTTGAAAATTAAATATTTTTCTTAAAAAAAATTTTGGTGGTGGTGCCACATCATCCTAGCCATACCATTTTAAATAAACATATATAAAAAGGGCATGGCACTGGGCCACATCTCCTAGCCATATCATTAAAAAATAAATATTATATACTTTTTCCAAAAAAACTGATGTAGACCATCAGTTCGCCATATTATTTGAACTGACTTGGCAGTCAAGCCACATCATCTACTATTTCAACACCATGTAAAAGAGTTAAATGGAAGGACTAAAAGTAGACACATGAGTGTAGTTGAGAGACCAAAATGCACCATGTTTGAGTTCAAAGGCCAAAGTGACTTTTGGGGTATAACCGGCCAACCAAAAGTGTGTTTTCGCCATATATATTTCATGTAGTAAGCAGAACAAAAGTAGATCTGCATTGGAAACCAATTTCAACTAATGGATTTTTCTCATGATTTTCTTCCCACATTTGAGCATTAATCCAGTTTCACCGGTTACCATTGTCTAAAAGTAATTAAGGGAACACATTTGCTAAGGATGTTATCTCATTTAGCTTGATTAAAACATGGAGATTATCCAAGTGCCCAAGGAATGAGATCGAATTGTAAACAATGATCAGAAATTTCTCAAGTTCCTGTCATATGATCTTTAATTGTAGACCATTTCTTTTTGCTAATTATACCACGATGATATTTTGGTTTTAATGACTTTCTCCTAGTTTTGTCAAGAGAATAAAAAAGGAATCTTCTTCGGTGAATAAATGTAATATGTTTAATTTCATGATGGCTTGATGTCGATTTAGAGAATTAGCCAATTCCATAAGAGGACATAATGAAACTTATAAGATTGGATTAGCTCTGTCCAATCATTCACTACAGGTTGGTCAATTGGCACATGAGAACTTTAGTAACCCTTCAAGGACGGCAGTTGACTCTTAATTGAACTTTGTCAACATCTTCTTTTTGGTTGATGATGGTGAGAACAATTAAGAGAAGTAAATGAGCATGACTGGTGCAGGACTACGGCAATTGTTGACTCAACAACATAACTTTGCATTCAATGCCAGAATTATTGCAAACTGTCTGAGAACACCAAGAAAAAATGATCCACATGGTTTACCACATAAAACATCAAGATGATCACATGCTTGAGAAAAAAAAAAAAGGTACAACAAAATCACTAATAAGTCACTCCATTTAGGAGTGCTTCATTGAGTGATTCTAGTAATGTTCAACCCCATGACAACCTTGAATCTGCAACTGATGGCTATTCAAATGTTCATTTTAAGAGTCAATCTTATCCTCAATGAGTTAATGCCAGATAAAAATTTCAGATTCCCGGAAGATAAGGTTTCTTGTTGTTAGAGTTTAGATTGGTTAATGGGCCATATTGGGCCCATACCACAAAACCCTAATATTTCTCTATATATACCCTTGTACTCTTTTCTTGATTGACATCAAAATTATTTTTCCTATTCTCACATGGTACCAGAGCACTGGGTTAGACGCTAGCGGCCACCCAAAACCCTAGCCGCCGCCGCCGCCGCCTCTACCGCTAGCCGCCGCACGTCTCTCGCCGTTCCCATTGTTCTACGGGCACCTGGTGTTGTTCCTCAGCCATCACCAGTGATGCCCTTGTCTCGTTGCTGAAGGATTTGTCTCTTCGCCGTCATGTTTTCGTCTCGTGGGCGTGGTAAAGGCTTTTCTCGTGGTGGTCGAGGAGACGGCTGTGGTGATTCTCGGAGTAGGTTTGTGTGCACCTTTTGTCGACGGACGGGCCACACCAGTAGTGGTCAATACTAGTACAGAGTTGGCCGATCCGTCACCTACTTCTGATGTTGAACAATTAGTTACTATCTCTCAGTCTGACTTTGAACGGTTCCAACAGCTACAGGGCAAAGTTTCTCATGCCATAGTCTCTTCTCCTATTTCCTCAGGTAATGCCTTTCTTGCTTCCAGGGACAGTTCCTGGATTATTGACTCCGGGGCCTCCTCTCACATGACAAGTACAAAATCTTTTTTCAAAATCTTCTCCATCTGTTTTTCGTTCTGTGGCAATTGCCGATGGACGATCTTGCTTGGTGTCTGGAGAAGGAGTTGTGCAGGCTTCCTCTCAGCTTAAACTAACTGATATTCTTTTTGAACCTAAATTTCCTGTCAACTTGCTATCAGTTTTTGCGATCACTAAACAGTTGAATTGTAGTTACTTTTTTTCCTTTTCACTGCACTTTTCAGGATCTACGGATGGAGAAGAGGATTGGTTTAGGGCATAATCGTGGTGACGACGTGTATACGTTAGTGCGTGATGATATTCCTTGTAGTTTGGCAGCTTCTATTTCAGACACCAAGTCATCACTCATATAGCACTATAGATTGGATCATCCATCTCTTAGTCGTCTTCAGCAGACTTTGCCTTGGTTTCAGGTCGAGTCATTTCAATGTGAGTCGTGTCAGTTGGTTAAGCATCATCGTGCTACCTTTAAACGTTCTACTCTAGTGTCTAGTCGGTCGTCATTTGATCTAGTTCATTGTGATGTTTGGGGACCTTCTAGAGTCGCGTCTATTTCCGGTTATCATTACTATGTTGTGTTTGTTGATGATTTTTCCTAAGTGTCATGGGTATATTTGTTAAAAGACCGTCGATCTATTGTTGATGTTCTTAAAACATTTATTTTGGAAGTACAAAATCAGTTTTCCACTGTTCTCAAATATCTTTGTACTGATAATGCTTTAGAATTTGTATCTTCTGCAGTAAATTCTTTGTATGCGTCCTTTGGGATTATTCATCAAATCACCTATCCACACACCTCTCAGCAAAATGGGGTTGCTGAAAGAAAGCATCGTCACATCTTAGATGTTGCACGCACTCTCTTAGTGGAGCGTAATGTCCCTAAGTATTTGTAGTCTGATGCTATCTTAACTGCAGTATATCTTATTAATCGTATGCCTTCTGCACCCTTACGGGGAGAAGTCCCTCTACGTCGTCTTCTACCTGATACTGAGTTGTTTTGCTTATCTCCTTGTGTTTTCGGTTGTGTTGGTTTTGTTCAGGATTTAACTCCTGGTTTGGATAAGTTACGCCCGCGTGCGCTTAAATGTGTCTTTGTCAGATGTTCCCACACCCAACGTGGATATCTTTTGTATCACCCGACTAGTCGGAAGTATTGTGTCTATGGATGTCACATTTTTTGAGTCTCAATCTTTTTTTCCTGACTCGGGTTCTCACGATTTGTTGACTACGTCTGATATTGTTTTCCCTATTCTTGTTTCGGTCACTCCACCTGTGCATGTGCCTAGTGTGACGTCTCCTCCAACAAATCCAAATAATGGCTGTTTTGGACAAGTTTATCATTACCGCCAACATGTACCACCTCCTGATCCGCCCCCTCCGATCGTCTCCCCGAATGATGTAGACCCGTCTCTTGATTTTCCCATTGCCTTTCGCAAAGGTATTCGTTCTTGTACCAAACATCCCATATCACTTTTTATTTCTTATGATAATCTTCACCTGTCCTTCCGCACCTTTGCTCTTTCCTTGTCTGCCGAATCGATCCCCAGGAACTACCAGGATGTACGTCTGCTTCCACAATGGCAGAAGGCAATGGATGAGGAAATGGAAGCCTTAAGATCTCGTGGTACATGGGAGCTCGTGCCTCGCCCTGCTGATGCCAGTGTCGTCACTTGCTGATGGGTTTTCTCTGTCAAGCACAAAGCTGATGGTACAGTTGATCACTACAAAGCCCGGTTGGTGGCCCGTGGTTTTACTCAAACTTATAGTGTTGATTATGCTGAGACTTTTTCACCGGTTGCTCGTCTGAATTCCATTCGCATTCTACTGTCGGTGGCTATGAATCGATCAAGGGCACTTTGTCAACTCGATGTAAAGAATGCCTTTCTCTATGGAGACTTAGTTGAGACAATGTTTTATGGAGCAACCTCCGGGGTATGTTGCTCAAGGGGAAGAATCTAGTTTGCCAGCTCAAAAAAGCGATCTATGATCTGAAACAGAGTCCTTATGCTTGGTTTGAAAAGTTTAGTGTAATTGCAATTGCAGATGGTTTTCGCAGGTGCAATGTGGATCACTCTGTGTTCTATAAAAACACTTCATCTAGATGTGTTGTACTTGCAGTATATGTCGATGACATCTTGTTGACGGGTAGCGATCATCAGGGCATTCAGAGAACTAAGGAGCATTTAATGAAGCATTTCGTTACACGAGACATCAGACGATCCAGATACTTCCTTGGTATTGAGTTTGCATATGCCAAAAGAAAAATAACGCTCTCACAGCGGAAGTATGTGTTGGCCTCATTGTTTAAAAAGGCGATTGAGGCGTACGCCTCGAGGCGCGCCTCAAGGCGAGGCGGTGACGGCCTGCCTCGAGGCATACGCTTCCATGGCCGGTGGCGAAGCTTACGCCTCAACCGGGTGAGGCGCTCCGCCTCGAGGCTCGTCGCCTCGAGGCTCAAGAGGCGTACGCCCCTCAAGAAGCAACAAAAAATGGCTAAGAACTAAGGGCCGAAGGGGACGGTTGTTGCGGAGGTCGGAGAGGATGCGGGCACTGAGGTTGCGAGCCTGGCGTCTTTGAGCGGGCGCGTCTTTGAGCGGGTGATGATGGTGGCGACGGGGGCGTCTTTGAGCGGGCACGTCTTTGAGCGGATGATGATGGTGGCGACGTGGGCTAGGGTTTACAAATCAAACCATTATCAACGATTCAACGGTTGAGATTATTTGAAAATAAAAATTAATTATATAATAATATATCAAAATGTTAATAAAAATTATTAAAAATATTTATAATTTAAATAATATCAATCATTATCATTATCAATGGACGATGGAGGCTAGGGTTTTTACAAACTTATAAATTATAATCATCAAATCATTATCCATTAATTAGATTATTTTAAAAAAAATTAATTATATAATATATATATTAATAATATATCAAAGATGATAATAAAAATTATAAAAATATTTAATATGTTTATAATTTAAATATTAATTTAACACTAATAATTAATATACATTAACCATTATTCTTTATTCATTATCTACAAGTTATGATTATTTAGTCTATATTATGAATTATCATTTATATTTTTTAAGTTTTTGTTGAGGCTTACGCCTCGGATTGCCTCGAGGCTTACGCCTCGCCTCATAAGAGCAAAACGCCTCAAGTACGCCTTTCGCCTTTTTAAACCTTGGTTGGACTTACTTGAGGAGACTGGTTTATTGGGTTGTAAACCATAAAGTACACCTATTGAGCAATCACCACCCTTCTGAGAGACATCTTCCCTCTCTCAAAGATCCAGGTCAATACAGACGTTTGATTGGCAAGCCCATTTATCTAACAATTACCCGTCCTGATATATCTTACGTAGTTTGACTCTTGAGTCAGTTTATGCATCCACCACAAGTTCACTGGCAGGGTGCTCTGAGGATGCTTGCATATATTAAAGGAGCTCCCGGAAAAGGTCTTCTCTATAAGAATCATGGTCACCTGTATATTGCAGCCTATTCTGACTCAGGTTATGCTAGCGATAGAAGTGACAGAAAGTCTACGTCGGGTTTCTGTACGTATGTTGGTGGAAACTTGGTTACTTAGCAAAGCAAGAAGCAAAATGTGGTTTCAAGATTGAGTGTCAAAGCATCAATGGCACAGACAGCTTGTGAGATGGTTTGGAAACAGTCTCTTCTATCTGAGTTAGGATTCCCCGTCACGATACTTATGCAGATGTTGTGTGATAATCAGACCGCCATCTTCATTGCAAACAATCCAACATTCCATGAGCGTACCAAGCATGTGGAGGTTGATTGTCACTATGTTCGTGATATGGTATTAAAGGGAGTCATTTCTACGCCATACACCCAGTCATCTGAGCAACTGGCGGATATCTTCACTAAGGGTTTAAGTGTTAAAGTCTTTAGTAATCTATGTAACAAGCTGGGCATGTTCGATATATATGCTCCAGCTTGAGGGGGAGTGTTAGAGTTTAGATTGGTTAATGGACCATATTGGGCCCATACCACAAAACCCTAATATTTTTCTATATATACCCTTGTACTCTTTTCTTGATTGACATCAAAATTATTTTTCCTATTCTCACACTTGTATAATAAGTATTTTCAAATATGTTAAACAAAGGACTTAAACTTTTGATTTAAAACTATTTAGAACAGACCAACTAATGGAGTATTGAGCAGGGCTATTCACATTGTCAAAAAAGTCTCCATCTTGTACTTTCAATCCATCATTTTAACTCATGAAAGTTCATTCCAGTAATCAGAAAGACAACAGTATCCATAACCCCTAGCGTATATGGATGCTTTGTCAGTTAAACTTTCAAGCTTTGCCAGAGTCAAAATAAACGATTACTTGACAATGCACAGCTTTATACCAATCAAACTGAGAACAAGTCAATCAGTATGATGGAAATGTTACTTTCTCGCTGAGTGAGGATTGGTTCTGTTTCTCGTATTATTTTTAGTCTTATGAATACTGCTAGTAAATACTTACACGCACTACAGTTGAAAAGCCTGACACTCCAAATTAGATGTGCAAAGAGGACGAACATCAAGTGCAGAAAACAGTTTCAGTTCTTTGGTATTGATTTGTCAATATCAACTGCCACGTGAAATGAAAATCAAAGAGTTTGAATAAAGATACCAACTGAAATCATGAGATGACAAACATGAAGATCATGATGACAACATCAAGAGCAATACTAACAGCAAACAAAGAAGACACTAGCATATGGTAATTTTAGGGAAAACCAAAGGAAATTTGGAAATATAGGACATATGCAACTAAAATTAACATTTCTTACCACTGCATTAAGCCAAATGCCAGCACAATATATTCTAAGCATAGAAAAACGAGGTAAACTCTGCAGCAAGTCATAATTAAAAGCAACCAACGCTCCAGGAAATATGATTGCCAAGAATACAGCAATGTACTCAATTTGTAAACCTGTGCTGTTTTGTATTTTGCAAATATTAGAAGCAATAAAATCAAGATAGTGGATAATGACAAATATATCAAAAAAAGTCATTATCCAAAAAGAATATTTTTCTTTAGCGAGTAAAGACAACTAGCATAGATCAGCCAGCCCAAATTTAACATCAGGAAATTCATATTAAAAACCGCAATCCATCACACATAAAGCATCCAGAAATACTTGAATATATGGTTACAGAACTAGTAAAATGTTAAAGAAAAATACCCTATACAAGTGCTTTACACTTTCAAAAGACAAAAATTATCAGCACCCATATAACAGAGAGGTCTCAACTGTAAGAGTAGGATGAGCATGAGAAAGATAAGTCAAGATTGCCAATACAAACATACAAGAAAAATCCTTTCCATGATTCTCCAATATATTCTAGATTACTATAGAATCACCTACATGAATGTTCATTGCAACATGCTTCATAAATGAGCAGCTAAATTTACTTCAAGTTCTTAAGCCTATACATATTCAAACATGGACTATCAAAAACACAGAAACGCCCACAATTGCAGGCAAATCAGAATTTATATAAAAGCATGATGGAACTGAAATGCATGTATCAGATGTAAACAATGCAATAGGCATACTGTGAATGAAAGATATACTTAACATAGCATAGTCCATCTGTCAACAAAGGCACGTCCTTAACTCATCATTTCATGCAAAACATAAAGTTCAACCAAACAATAGCGCATGAAAGACAATACTAGTCACTCTTTCACCAAGGCTCAGGTAAGTATTTAATGAGAATAAGAAGGAATGCAGTAGAAACCTGACCTTGCAGCAGCAATAGCATGACCAAGTTCATGAATAGCAACAGAAAATAATGTAGAGAAGACAATGATGACAGTGTCCATGACAGATAGGCTCAAACCAGGAACCTATATCATGTAGTCAAGAATGTCAAAATTTTCAATACTGACCAAATTTGCCAGCATCCAATATCCCATTAGCACTAACCAAGGAAGTGGTGCCGAACAACCAATTCACTGAACGATGATCATGCACAGAAATTTCTCTGCCAAGATGAAAATTTCCAGCTAATTCCCATAATAGTATCTGCATGGATGCAACATAGATAAATAAACATCGCTATCAACAAAGATCCTCAGATGGATGACTCAAAAAAGTGCATGCTCATAAACAGTGAATGAGAAGCTGCCTATTTGGCATGAGCTTCTACAGAACACACTTGGAATTAAAAATGTAGCATGAGTTCCCATAATAATTCAAGCGCAATCAAAACACAGGTTACCTATTGCAGTTACAGATATACTTTCAGATGTTCAAACAATAACATAGATTTATTGTATCTAGAAGCTAGTTTGATACAAACAAAGGCTCATGCCAGGACTACTAAATCAGGACTCTTAAGATCACTACACATCACCTTCAAATAAATAAATCTATGCCAACCTATTCAACACACTAAACTTTTAGATGTTCATAAGGGAAATAATCCACAGAGACTCAACTCATAAATCATGATCTGTCACTTTGCAGACATACAAGATTGAGTAAAGCGATACTATTACACGTTGACAAATGCAAAAAGAAAAAAATTACCAGCAAAGTATTTTTTTCATCTTCATGATAGGCAAAAGCCAGATACTATCTAACCCAGAGATGCTAGACTCAAGAAATTCAAAAAAAATGCAAGCACAAACATATCATATGATTAAGCAGATGTACATGTAAAATTTGAATCTGTATCTAACCATTATAGATCCAATTAACGCCACAAAACTGAAAGCAACTCCAATTGCAAACCAAACTTTTAGAAACCTGCAAATTAATAGCATCAAGGATATTATAAACAATAAAGGTAAACTGGAGATCTATTGCAATCAATTTAATTGTGCCAATAAGAAGCTTTAAAATCATAAAACAGAAATACAAAGTTATCAACTAGACCATGTTCAACTGAATGCGGCAAACAAGTGGGATTTTTAATTCTGGGCACATTAATCATGAAAAATTATTCTTCAGTTCTGAAGCATGATGCTCTACCGGAGCAATTCCTTTGCAATTTATAGAAGGAAAAGTGATAAAGACATGTTAAGACAAAGAGCAAATTTTGAGCAATTGTAAAGCACATCACAACATTTACTGACTGGATCATATCTCTCAGGCATGCTTCAAATATGACTGAAATTTCTCATAATAAACATATCTCACTCCCCACATCATTAGATTCTTTCCCATTTCATAAGCCAAATACAAAGCAACTAGTATTCTTCATGAAAATTTCAACAATGAAAAGATAGAAAAAATAGCATATTAACTTGAAAAAGAGTTTAATAGGTAAGAGAATACCAGAAAACAATCATGAGAAAACGCTACCCAGCCCAATATCATGGGAAAGCTGGCCAGAAAATTAAAGTTGCACCAATTTGTCCATTTCAAACATAGTTTGATTTGTGTGAGTCCAGTGTATTGTATCATACTGTTTCACCAACATCTTTGTCTCCCATAAGGTTTAGTTTTTATTTTAAGTTATATTTTCAGCAATAGCAGAAAACTAACAGCGAGTCTAAATCTACTAAAATGCATATGGATCCTCCAAATGAAAGGGAAGGAAAGACAGAAGCTTACCTAATGTCTTTATCATATAAATCACAAAATCATCAGAATGCGCAATAGAATGAACAAATCAACTCACAAAACAAATGGAGGAAGTACAACCATACACACAAACCCAAATAAAGCAAAGCTTAAAATAAACTAGCAAGCACAAAGCATAAGATGCTTAAGATAGGAAAACCACAAAAGCCTGCAGTTGATATACCTAGCATGCCGCCATCCAAAAGAAAAGAGCCGGTCATTAAAGGCATAAATCCTAAAGTCACAAAACCTGCCAGATGAATAGAAACAATTCAGCAAGTTAAAACTACAGGATCATACGACAACGGCCAAAAATAAAAAATAAAAATAAAAAAATAATTTTTTTTTTTTTAAAAAAAAGGCAGCTCCATTTTTAGGTTCGACAAGAAAGATGCAATCAAGGAGTTCAAATGTGTAGAATTAAACCACACTCCTTATTAAATATAATAATCACAAGCCTTTAGGTTCGATTGAACCCGTCTAGCACTGATATTGTGATACATATCAATCAAGAGCAATCAAAAGCTCATCTTTTGATAAAATCAAACAAAAACTAGAAACATCAACACAAGTTCTGCAAATGAAAATGACTCTCAGCGATTGGCTTGATTGAAAGGGATGAATTCACACTGAATTCAAATAACTAAAGATTCAACTCAAATGTTCAATTGAAGGTCAGCAGCAAAAAAAATCATAGATAGATACGCGCAAAGAGATGGATTGGTTACCAGCATGAGAGGGAATTGGGGAGTCGATGGCCCGCACGGAGAGGAAGGACGGACTGAGACCTCATAGTCCTCCCAACTCTCCGGCGCGCCATTACCCGGTTTTTGGTTGGGGGCTTTGCAGGGTTAGTGGGAAGTTTGGAAGCGGTGGGTGTGTTTCCTTCGAGGATTTTGGAGGAAGACAAGTTTGGACTTTGGAGTGGTGAAGCACCCCCAATTATAAATTTTGTATAAAATCCTATAAAAATTAAAATAAAAATTTTAAAATAATGATCATAATTCATTTTATATAAAGGGTAAATTAGTCCATATATAGTACACCCATCTTCACTCCTCTTTCCAACTAAATAAAAAACAAAAATTATCTCTCTTACTCCTCCATTGAACCAAACATAAGATTTTTCCAAATCCTCATCCTCCTCTCTTTGAACCAAACAAGAGACTAAGGTTCATGTTTAACTACTTTTCCACCAAAGAAAAAGTTTAGGGTTTATGCCTAACAACTTTTCCAACTAGGGCTCACTTCCATTGGAATTGGAAATCCCACTTAAGCATATACTACGCATGCAAGATAACAATGCTCGCATGTAAAAATCAATGTTTCCATAACCGAATTGGATCGGACCTGCAAAACCACGAACCTGATGGCAGTCCGGTTTGGTTCTATAAAACTCATTGACCGAAAGTCAACTCAGTCAAACCCAATCAAACCTAGTAAATCAGTCTATTTGACCAAAACAGGGGTCCTTGTTTTTGAATTTTTTATAAAAAAATTATGGCTTAATTAATGAATAGATTAGACCCCGGTTCACATGGGATCACTCTTCTCTAATCTACTCATTTTCTCATTTCCTTATTTTGTGAATCTTTCTCCATTTCCCCATCTAATCTACTTATTTTTTATTTTCTCATTTTCCTTTGTGTGAATCTTGTAAGTTGCGAATCTTGTGATCTCCACTGCTGCCTTGCTCCTCTCTTTAGTTTGGCAATTGGCACACTTGTGCTTTCAGATTTGAAATCAACAACCCCGGTGTTTTCTAGACCTCAATACTTCTCACAATCAAGGGTGTGCCCTACTCTCTTCTTCATCTTCAATCTCTTCTCATTTTCTTAAATTTTTTTTTTTTGAATTCCAAAAACTCCTTTGTTGACTATGATGTTGCGCACAATATGTCTAGCTTTAAATTTTTAAAGGGCTTTTTCCCAAATTGGCCCTAATTTTTTATAATATTGTCAAAATAGCCCTAGGGCCATCACATCAATGCCCAGATGGGGTATATTCAAATTTAAAAAAAAATCATTTTTTTATATTTTAACCCCACATCTCTTTTATAATTATTTAAATAGCTTTGTTTTAGCCTTTTTAACCCAATTTTTTTATTGTTACTACAATAGAAAATATTATTTGAAATTAGAATTATTATTATTATTAATTATAAAAATGGTAATTATTTTAAATTATTTTTATAAATATTTTGGTTATTATTATTAGAGTGGAAATTATTGAAGTGGGAATTATTTAAAATTATTTTTGTTATTATAAGTAAAATATTATTATAGTGTGAATTATTTTAAATTATTTTAATGATGAAATCACATCCAGGTCATGACTTTGATTCGAACGCACTCAGCAGATCAAGTGATCGAGCGGCGAGTTGGCTAGGTGTCCGGGTGATGGCGGCATCCTTAGGCGGCGCCTCCCCCTCCCTGCCTCACATCTCTTGGCATCACATAAAACCCTTCGCCGAGCGCGCAAACCGGATGCCCTAGGAACAAGCACCACCACCATGAGCGTGCACCGCTCAATCCCCTAGCAAGGTCTGAGTACCTCACCAGGAGCCATTTGGACATTCCATTGCCATGTGCGCCATGTCTCGAGCGATGGCGAGCACCGCTCTTGCGTCCCCTAGCGCACCTAAGCAAGAGGAACACCACTGCGCTGTGGAGGATTGCGGAGCACCGTTTGGACCTGCTCTTAAGTCAAAATATTATCAAAATAATTTAAAATAATTATTGATTTAATAATTAATAATAATAATTCTAATTTCAAATAATGTTTTTTTATTTTAATAATAATTTTTAAAAAAATTGGTTTAAAAAACACAAATAAGCTATTTAAATAATTATAAAAGAGGTGAGAGGTTAAAATGTAAAAAAATATATTTTTTTAATTTTAAAAATACCCAATCAGCACATGGGTGTTGACTAAGCATTGATGTGATGACTCTAGGCTCATTTTGACAATATTAAAAAAAATAAAGCCAATTTGGGGAAAACCCCATTTTTAAATAAATCATGTTGCAACACAGTATGTTTGACAAATTGTCCCAGTAGGAAACCATCATTGATTTGTAAATTACATGTCATCTTTGTTTAGGTTAATAGCTTCATCTCAAGTGGAATAAAATAGTAGAGTTATCCTTAGTTATATGTTGAATAATGAATATTCATTTAATTTTTCAGAAATTAATATATATATTTGTTTGGGCTAATGTTTGAACATATGCATTTATACTCAAGTTTAGAGCTAGGCATTCATGTTTTAAAAACAAATGAACTCGCTAGAATTTGATTTCAATTATACTTTTAAAGATATATTCTATAGATTAGTCAAGGCTTTATAATACATGGAATTAATTTGTATAAGAAAATAAATACATAGAAATTGATATATAATAGACTATTCCTCCACCATTAAGTTTGTTTGGGCTAATGTTGGTTTGAAAAAGTACCTCCTAAACAATGATGGGAAACAATCATGTGATTTATATGCTTGAATATAATTTAACTTTTTTTCAGAAATTAATACAAGAAAATGGAATCATCTCTTGTTGTTTGTTATTGGTCTCTTTCTTCATCGTGTTGTATGTCAAATTTTGAGCTAGTAATAGAAAGTATCTTGTATGTTAAATTTTTTTTTAATTCACATGAGTAATTTTCATTCACATGCTTAATTTTTTTTTTTAAAGAATTGTGTGAATTGCAAATAGATGGAAACTATTGGGTCACAATCAATAACGCCAAAATGAAGTTGAATCTATTGAGCAAACTTCATCCAGTGTACATATTCGACATAAAAAAGATATTGCATAGAGATAGGGTAAATTTTTCATGTAGTCGCTGTGTTATGGCGGATTTCCACTTTGATTATCGTGTTTCAATTTGTTTCTTTTTGGTCATTAGATATCGATTTGTTTTCACCGGTTGGTCACTTGGGGTTTTCTGGCCAAATTTAAATGATGTGGCTGCCGGAAATGCTACGTCACTATTTTTTAATATTTCTCTCATCCCAACTGGAGAGAGGATGCTGACGCGGCTATCTTAAGCCCAGCAAGGATGCTGACTCAGCCACTTAATCCGAGTCAACATCCACCTAATCTTCTCCTTTCCCGATTCTATGCTAGGGTTTATCCATCCGACCCGAGAGAGAAAGAGACATCCGATCCGAGAGAGAGGGAGACGTCGGATCCGAGAGAGAAAGGGGAGACACTCGAATCACGGGGTTTCTCCATCAGCGGTGAAGCGAGGAAAGGAACCACATGTTGTCGTGGTAGCCGAGGAGAGTGTACAACCTCAATCGGGAAGCCGAGGACAGTGTAGGAATTCCATTGGAAAGCCGAGGTTGCTTTTTCTCTAGGTTGGAGAGCGTGATACTTGACACAGTGGGTTAAAGCTCAATGGAGAAAAGATTCTTAGTGGTTGTTTTAATGTTCGAGCTTTGTCAGTCATTGAGAAAAGATTCTTAGTGGTTGTATTGATTTCATTTATGCAACTAATTGGATTTATTCTTACTCACAAGGTCATCTGAGACTTGTCAATGGGTTTAGTATTTTGAAGGACATCTCAGATGAGCAATAGCTTGTACATTATAATGTATTTAGTATTTTTGCAGTATAACCTCTTCTACATTATAATGTATTTTCATGGATTTGATGTAATATACAAGAGAACATCAGCTTTTCTGTTTTCAATTTTTCTGCAGAATTGAATTTAGAAACTGAATAAAAATGAATCCTGGGAATATACAAGAGAACATCAGTTTTTCTATTTTCAGTTTTTCTGCAGAATTGAAGTTAGAAATTGAATAAAAATGAATAAAAATCAATCATGGGAATATACAGGAGAACATTAGCTTTTTTAGTTTTCAATTTTTCTGCAGAATTGAAGTCAAAAACTGAATAAAAATTAATAAGAATGAATCCTGGGAATATAGAAGAGAACATCAGCTTTTCTGTTTTCATTTTTTCATACCATCAAAATAAATATACAATTGATTCCTGAGAATTCCAGACAAAATTTGGCTGAATACAATTGTCAGTAGAATGCTAGGGTTTTAAATGTTTGTAAAATTTAAAAACACACAAAACACAGCTGTATTTTTCAGGACCATTTTGGCAACCACAAAACAAAGCTGACAGTTCCCCGAGACCACTATGTTGGTCCCTACAAAATTTTAAAACAAGCACATGCAGCATAGCAGAGCACCCACTTTGATAAATGTTCTTTATGGTCTCCCAGATGCATTATTCCCTCCAAGCCCTGGTGGAAGCCAAACTTTCCTTTTTTTCCCAGTTTGACTCGGTTTGCTTTTGGCTTCTAAATTTCTCTCCATCCATTGATTATTGATTGGTGTTGTTCTTGCTGGAAAATGCTTCCTCGCTTGGCTTTTGGAGAGGAGTTGGTTTTGCAGTCCCACTGTAGGCAAAATGTTTCTCTCCAAGCTTCCATCTCCAACTGTTGTTGCAGTGGTGTTTTGCTCAGTAGTTACTCCTATCTACAATTTTTTAGAGAAATAAATGATTCATCAAATATATGTTTGCACATCTCCTCAAGTATTCAAAAAAGATACATGTGTCACGCATCTGCTTGAGACCCAATTGCTGTAGGAGTTCTGTAGATAACCTGAGGAGATATTTTCCTAGGTAACTGCTTCCTTGCTTGCCCTTTGGACAGAAGTTGTTTTGTCACTCCCCTTAAGGGCAATTTTTCACATTCTGGCTTCCACCTCCAACTATTTTCATGGTTGTTGTTAGGTGAAGCTGCATGTCTTCCACCTACCTGAGAATTTCATAGAAACAATTTTTCATCATAAATCTGCTGCAAAACAATTTTCTAAATTAAATCAACTACATGTATGTTAGGTGAAGCTGCATGTCTTCCACTTGCTGGAGGCCTCTGCAAATCATGTTCTACAGCTGGAATGTCCTGGGTATATATGTTCAGCCCATAAGGTATTTTTATCACAGAAACACAGTCAAATTAGAGTATGTATTTTGTGGACTTACTTGTGGCAGTGATGAGGGTGCTGGTTCTGCTGGATTGTGTGGTTCCTCAACAACATTTGTAGATCTTCCAGAAATGTTGTCATATTGAGGCATGTTAGGTGAAGCTGCCTGGCTTCCACTTGCTGGAGGCCTCTGCATATCATGTTCTGCAGCTGGAATGACCTGGGTATATATGCTCAGCCCATAAGGTATTTTTATCACAGAAACACAGTCAAATTTGGGTATGTATTTTGTGGACTTACTTGTGGTAATGATGAGGATGCTGGTTCTGCTGGATTTGCCATGTTCCTCAACAGCATTTGCAAATCTCCCAGAAATGTTGTTATGTTGAGGTATGTTACTCATCTGCATTAAAACAGATGAGTATTGTGCATATTATATGAACATGTTTTTTCCACATCATGCCTCTCCAAAATTAGTAAACATACCTCCATAACATTGGTGAAGTGATCCTGAAGAACATACGGATCAATTGTGTCCATAAGATCTATATCAGTTCTATCACCCTGCATCAAAACAGATAATATTATTGGCATAGTGAAAAAAATATATTACAATTAAATTTGTTGTGATTATACTTGTTGATTGTGTGCATCTTCAGCTGTGTTGTGCCTCTATCCTTGTCCCTGTGAGTGTCACAATATTAGAGTTAGGTTAATAAAATCCTCTGTGTCTCTGTCCTTCTCACATTATTAGATTAATGATAAACAAAAATCAGCTGCAATGCTTAATAAAATCCTAAACTGCTCACCTGCTGGCCATGGTTGCCCAATAGCTCCACAAACACTACAAGTCTTGATGTGGCCTTTCCTACTAACTTTCCCTTTAGTGAATCCAGTGGGTTCTTCAAGAGGATCCTTTCTCCTCATCATTGGTTTCCTGCCCCTGTTCTTGTTTGCTGGTTCTTGGGGTATGATTGGTGCTTGTGGACTCTTGGGCCAATAGTTTGAGTCTTGTGTTGGGTTTAATATATGGTTATATGTGGCAAGGAAAAGTACTAACTTTATAACACTCATCTATGTAATCTTCGGGGGTTTTTGTTGTTGTAATACAATGCTGATATTGCATAGCAATAGGGAATACCTGTCAGTTGCCACTTCCTACACGTGCAAGACATTTTCTTGCAGTCAACAATAAATTGCTCATCTAAACATGCAACTTGGTACTTGTCACCACTTAACCAAGTTGTCTTGCATGACTAGCTTAATTGTTTGCCCTTTTCTAGCTTGTTAATAATTTTAGGACAATGTTGTGTGGTGCATTTATTCATTAAATCTCTTCTCTTTTGGATCCTAACCATTAGCTGTGTTCGGATCATCTCATTAAGACTAACTATCCCTTTTGTCCTGGCTTCAAGTATCCAGCTGTTAAAGCATTCGCATAAATTGTTAAGCAACATGTCACACTTAAATTTTGATTTGAAGTGTGACCTGCTCCAATGAACAGGGATCAATATTTTTCATGAAAGAGTGGGCTTCTACTGACTTATCTTTGAGTTCTTCCATTGCCATGTTAAATGTAGGGATGTAACTACTCCTAGCACAAGCCCATAACTGGTCCTTAAGACCTTTACCTCTAAATTTTTTTCTAAAGTTTGTATGTATATGTCTCACACAGAATCGATGTTCACTGTAAGGGAAGATTTCCTCAATTGCATTTAGAAGGCCCTAAGAGAAGATCTGTTCACCAGCAAACATTCACAAGACAAGTTACATTAAAAAAAAAAGAAAAAAAGAAAGCAAACACAAAGTAATGATAATTAATTTAGCATATATATCATACTAAGATTCAAAGGAAAATTAACAAACTAAAGTTAGTAATATTTTTCTTACCTTCTGCCTGTCACTCATGAAACACCAGTGATGAGAGTTACTAATCTCTAAATCTTCAGCCAACAATTCCAGAAACCACACCCAATTATCGGAGTTTTCCCTATCCACTACTGCCCCATGCTATTGGATAGATGCAATCATTTGCATCTATTCCAACGACTGTAAGTAGCTGACCTCCATAGTATCCCTTTCAAGAAACAACCATCGACATATATAACCTGCCTACAACCTTCTAGGAATCCTGCTTTGAGTGGGGATAAGCACACATATATACATTGCTGAAAACACACCCTCATTGCATCTAAACTTGATTGTGGACTAAGGGTGTGTCCTAAGAAATTCCAATCTATAATCATACAGCCTACACATTTGTGTGTGCTCATCCCCATCAAACATTCTAATCCCCAACAAGTATATATAAAAGAAAGATCAAGTAAACAATATTATCGATCCATCTAAGAAAAATATTAAGACAACAATTTCAAAAGTAAGATATACTTGATGATATACCTTATTGCAATATTTTTTGCCCTCCAAGCTTTTAATCTACTTATGTTTGTTTGTTGGTTGGTCCTCACAGCTTGTATTATACCTGAAAGCTTCCAAGAGGGATCTGCCCTGAACTGCTCCAGGTATTCTTCTGCTATCCACTGCACACTGACATACCTTATATTATGGCCCCGTGTACATTCATGCTTGAGATGGCCAGCCTTGATCTGAATTGTGTTCTTATCATGCATCATTAGTGAAGCCCACAGGTAAAATGGGCATCATCCTTTTTTACAATATGCCTTACACCTGACTTTACTATTTGGCTTGAAGTTCATAACAACCCTGTTCTTGATCCCATAATTTTTCACTGCTTGTTTGAACTGTACAAAACTCCTAAACTTCATCCCTATTTTAAACTGAGGATCTTTCATATCTGCATGTTATCTAAATTCAGAATATTTGGGCTTTGGAAGCTTGATACCTTCTTCATCAGTTGAAGAACATGATTGTAGCTCATCAGAATCAGCATAGTCAGTCTGTACATCCTGCTTATCATCATCTACCACCTGACCAACATTCACATGAGCATCAGATCCTTGATTAGTAGCAAAAATTACTTTCATCCCCTTCATCACCTTCATCTCCTTTACTGCCTTCACTGCCTTCACTGTTAAGACTATACTCGGAGTCATGAATATCACTCTCTGCATCACTTCCCTGTCCATCTCCCTCAACTTCTTGCCCTTCATTATCCTGTACATCTTTATTGACCACATGATCTTGAGGATCTCTTCCCTGTCCACTTTCAGAGCCCAAATGTTCTTCAGCATCATCATGATCTTCATCTCCAGCTTCTTCTTGCAATTCATCATCCTGCAAACTTTTAGTGTAAACATGTTCTTCACCACCATCAAGGTCTTCATCCCCAGCTTCTTCCTGCTCTTCATCTATGAGTTGTTCCTCAACTTCATCTAGTTCATCTTCTATATTAACCTCTACTGCCTTCACAGAATGGCCTACACTTGCAACATTTCCTCAAATGTTCGGACCACTAGGACCATCCATCGTAACAACCTTCACATAAACACTTGCAATCCTATTCTGCCCCACACTTGAAGCCATCAGAATGACATCTGAGTCAGTATTTAATTCTTTTAACCTTGCTACTTGACTACTGCTCTCATTCCGCCATAAGTTGCACCCATCTACATGAATCTTCAAATCTCTGGCCATATCTAAAATCTCCAGTCTAGATATGAAATCAGCATCACAAAAATCTACAAAACTTGTCATCCTGTAATCACTCCAATTTGCAATGTCATCCATCCCATAATACATTTGTATTGTAAAAAAATCGGCATAGGGCACTAGACGAAAACAATGGAAATTATTATAATAAATAATAAAACACATAATTCACAATCAGTACATCATACATACAATACATACAAGTATGCCATACAAACACAGCCAGGAAAACACATCAAAACAATAATATTAGATGTAGTTAATGGTGTTCATAATGTACTTCACCAAAGCATGTTCATTATATACTCCACAGAGATAATTTCCATTATTATAGAAAGCACAACCAAGCAATTAACAAAACAGGAACAACTATCAAGAGTATAAAAAGGAACATCACATTTCATCAGGAAATAAACTCAGTTGAATATACATCTTATTTGGGCTAGTTTTTGCAGATTAAAGAGATGAAAAGAACTGGGTCCCAATAAGAACTACAGATTAAGATAAGGACAAAATGGTACGAATTAAGAAAGACTGAAAAAGAAAATTAACATGGAAAGGAAAATAAATTGAAAATGGAGAAGAATAACTTACCATATTCTGGTGATGCGCCTTCCACATCTCTTATATTCCAACAGTTCGGCATTATGAGCAACTATGGTTGCCGCCGGTTAGCCCTAACTTTAGTCGTCCGAAATTCAGGACTACAGCTACTTCTTCTTCCTCTCTTCGCTTCACCGCTGATGGAGAAACCCCGTGATTCGAGTGTCTCCCTCTCTCTCCCGGATCGAACGTCTCCCTCTCTCTCTCTGATCGGATGTCCCTTTCTCTCTCAGGTCGGATGGATAAACCCTAGCATAGAATGGGAAAGGAGAAGATTAGGTGGATGCTGACTCGGATTAAGTGGCTGAGTCAACATCTTGCTGGGGTTAAGATAGCCACATCAGCATCCTCTCTCCAGCTAGGATGAGAGAAATATTAAAAAAAAATAGTGACGTGGCATTTCCGGCCACCACGTCATTTAAATTTGGCCGAAAACCCCCAAGTGACCAACCGGTGAAAACAAATCGATATCTAATGACCAAAAAGAAACAAATTGAAACACGATGATCAAAGTGGAAATCCGCCATAACACAATGACTACATGAAAAATTTACCCCATAAAGACATATAACTGAGGGAAAAAATTCTCAAGGGAGAAGGATCTTCATTTGTAATTTTTGCCAAAAGCAAAATATGGGGGATTGCAATTAGCAAGATAGCAAGTATAGGCCATGGGTACACAGGTCCTACATATCCATTGATAGTCAATTTGTTGAGAGATTGTAAGCAACAAATGAAATTAATTATCGATGATTTTTGAAATACTTAGGTTGAATCAAGATGCACAATTATGGGCGATGGATGGACAAATAATAGGCAGAGGTGATTGATCAATTTCCTAGTATAGTCTCCTAAAGGAATATCATTCATTAAATTAGTTGATGCTTTAGGTTTTATTACAGATATTCATACATTATGTAATCTTTTTTCTAAAATTATTGAAATGGTTGGTCCTCAGAATGTAGTGCATGTGGCGTCAGGTAATGGAGCTAATTATAAGGTTATTGCAAAGAAGATTGAGATGATGTGATGATTACTGAGGATAGTGACCATAGTCGGTTTTCAAGGAATTTCTAACAATAATTTGGATGAAGAAGATTGGCTACAATCCCCACCTCCATTCCCTCCAAGAAATTATATGAAAATGTTGTTATGTTTTTTTATTTTCTAAACCTTTTATTTTCATGTATGCATGTTGTTGTGACCTTAAATTTTCTTTCATGTTGTTGCGAGTCTCGTGACCATGTTAAATTTTCTTTCATGTTGTTGTGATGTTGTTGTGACTTTGTTAAATTTTCTTTCATGTCGTTGTGACCATATTAAATTTCATTCATATTGTGACATTGTTAAATTTTCTTTCCTTGTAATATTGTTAGATTTTCACACTATTATTTAGATGTTCTTCTTTAACATTGTTTTTACTATTTGATATCATGTGATGAATAAGGTGTAGTTCTTGTCATTAGTTTGAATTGGACTTGGAATATATGTGAGTTTGGAATTTGGAAAACTGACATCTGTATTAATATATATATATATATATATAAGGTGCGGTTCTTTTCCTATTTGATATTATTCGGTTCAACCAAACCGGGTCATCCAATCCAAGTGATTGAACCATGACCTTGTTGTTGGCCGGTAATTCACTTCCTGGTCCGGTTTTGAAAACATTGTAAATCCTCTTGATTGAAGTGAAGCTTCATATGGTCCTTCACAAATTGTAACTTGAAAGATGATCATTTTCCATAATGTCAGTTTATAGACAGTAGTGAATAAAACAATAAGGCTCTAATTGCACAAGCGACCTCTCTACTCTTTAGGTAATTATTCACCTTTTTGGTCATGCCTAATTTAACTTCATCAGTAGTTACATGTTGTATATAGAACATTTAAACAAATAACATTAGCATATCTATAGGTATCCCTAAGGCAATAGTTCAATAAAACAACCCTTTGCAGTTTAAGAAATAGTACAAATTTTTGTTATATTACCACATGCTCTATCAAGTCAACTATAACCCGAAGGCCATAACCTAATGAAGCCCATCATATCACCCCAAAAAGATCTCATAACATTATTCAAGGTACTTACACTCCTCGCTCACAAATTTTTCAGATCCCAAAGATAATTTAGATCAGAGTTCAAACAGAATTTCTGGGGTACTCAAATTAGAGTATTAAATGCGCATTAATGTTGTAATAACATATTTGCAATAGTGCCCCAATGACATACTCTTGTTGACAAGACCAATGCATTCTTCCATTGGTTGAGCAGAGAATATGGCCATATATAAGCAAATATATAATTTTTCAAAAAATACACCAATAATCCAGTGACAATATTTATCAACAAAGTAATTAAAACTCATAAAACAAGAATAAGAACATAAAACATTTGTCTTGCACGCATATGAATAAAGTTAACCCACGACCACAATTCCCATAAAACAAGTATTCTCACTTAATATTACTCTAGACAACTAATACAATAATTTCGAAAGGAAACATGAGCATGTATATACCTCCACCCCAAATACATGAATGAATAAATATTTGAAAATCCTTAGACATACAATCTAAGAGAGGGTGGAGGGAGGGGGTCAAGTTAGTGGCTGAGCACCCCCCTTGCTAGTGGCCAAACCAAGGAGAAGGCTAGTGGGGGCTTCCTCCAGGCTCCGGCGATACCTTGATGAGTTGATGGTGTCATGGTGATTCAATGATGTTTCTGAAGCCCCTTCACAAAACAAGCTTAAAGTGTTTAATTATTGTTTAATGCTTTGATGGAGACACGGCCCATGTCTCCCATTTTAGATTATATTCAAATAATCAGTTAATCATCATTAATAGATTAATGCTCTCATTATGCAATAACAAACAATCCCTAAAGCTAGTAAATTTTCATTATTTATGTATTTGAAATGTGGTTGTTTTAATTAAAATTTGTATTATCTTATTATTTTATATTGTAGACAACTGCTTAGTTGGATTTTTTTTTTTTTACCTTCACCTTTAGCAAACCCCTGCCAATGTATCCTGATTCCACCATTGCCCCTTGGAGTTGGCTTGGACAGAGGGTGCTCCTTCTACCGAAGAAAGGGCCCAATGAGCCCTGCCTTCTTTTTTTATTTTTTATATTTTTTTTAATGTGAAATAACTCTATAAATAAATATATAAATATATATCTTTATGTTTTAAAGAAAAAAATATTTGTAAAAAATTGACATTTTTTATAAATTGGTATATAAAATATTAAAAACTAAATTTTTATGAAAATATTTGTTAAAATCTAGTGTTGGGTCATTTTGACTTGTTATTTAGGTTCTAAAAATTTTTTTAACTCTAGTCCTCACGTTTATTTAAGCCCCTTAGGCCTGTCAAGCTGCACGTTCAATTAAACTTATGATTATAATGAGAGGACAAGGGGAATCAAAAAAGTTGAAAACGATAACTAATTTATATATTATTAAAATTTTAATGCTCGATTTGTCAATGAAACAAATGTGATTTCAGAAAGTGACTTCATGAAATTTTATATCATTTAAAGCACTTTAAGTATATAAATAAACTTGCAACAATTTTAAAAATACGGAAAATTTCAGATAATGGCTTTAGTTTTTTTTTTCAAAACTTTTGTTTTAGTTTTCAAACACAACACCATGCGCATCACCAAGAAAAGCTGCTTGTTGAACTAAAAAAGATGCAATTTTTTTCCTTAAAACATAACCAAAATATAAAATTCAAAACCTCTAAAAATATACACTACACTAAAAAAGAGCTTTAGAGGCGGTTTTCAAGACCTATAACCGCCTCTATAGCTTTAGTCAGTGAATTTTTTTCACCACTTCTAAACCGGCTCAGTATAGTCGGCTCTCAGAGTTTGGAGCCGCTTTAATACAACCCGTTGGGGTAAATTAATAGCTAATAAAGCGGTTTTTAGAGGCGGTTATGACCGCCTCTACAATTAAAATTTTAAAACTCTAGTTATAGTTTTAGAGGTGGTTATAACCGCCTCTACAATTAAAAGTTTAAAATTATACTAATAGTTATAACCGCCTCTACAATTAAAATTTTAAAACTCTCACCAACACTCATATTTTTAGAGGCGGTTATAACCGCCTCTACAATTACAAATTTTAAAATTCTAATTATTGTTTTAAAGGTGGTTATAACCCCCTCAAAAACATGCCTAATAATTAGTTCTTAATTAAATATATATTATTTAATCAATTAAAACCTGCTTTTAATCAATTAAAAATGGCATTTTATTTTTATTTGACAAAATAAAATAGTGAAATACATAAATTTGGGTTTTTTTAACAAAATAAACTAGCGATTCAACTCACCGGCTTTCATTGTTAAAAAGGAAAATAAAATACAAACACTAAATTCTCTAATAAACAAGCTCTATGAAACCATAGCCCAAATGTTTGGGATTTCTGGATTAGAAACCTAAAACATATTATAGATTCTAGTTTACATAGCGCTTAGTTTGGCACAACAACCCGATCTTTTAAGAGAGAATTGATAAGAAGACAGACGCAATTGATTCATCAATTCTCGAGCTTCATGACTCGATCTATTTCTTCTCTGAGTTGCTATCAAGCTCATTCTTCAACTGCAATGAGAAGTCATGATTCACATCATCATCATCCCAATCATCCTCCCATTGCTGTAAAGTTTCTTTACCTTCTTTGTCATCCCACTCGCAAAATTTATGCAAAAATGATGCTTACTTATTCCGGGCAACAAATTCGAGTAGCTACTTGAATATGATCATTACTTCATCATGAAAGCCAAGTAACAGAAGTTAAATGGTTGCCAATAAATAATGTTCAATTAACAGGCTTTGGAAGCTAAGAACATTAGGAATTCAAAGTCATCTTCTTAACAAGCATGGTAAAGTAATTGGGTGCAAACATCAATAAGGACAATATACAACCACAATAAGGACAATATACAACCATAAAATCAACTGCGTTCAAAAGATTACATTCTGACTCGTAATAACAATACCAAATTAGAAAAACCAAATTGACAAAATAAAGAAAAAAATTTAAAAACAAGAACATATATCAACAAGTTCAAAGATAATATTTCCACTCGGAATAGGAACTTGGTAATCGAAGAATTAACAATTTATCAAAGCACAAAAGATAACATTTTCACTACCATTAACAATACCAAATCAGAAAACCATGTTGACAAACAAAGAGAGTTAAAATCAAGCATAACAACAAGTTCAAAGATAATATTTTGACTACAATAGAAACTTGACAATGAAGAACAACAACAAATAAGAGCACAAAAGGTCACATTTTGACCACCATATGAATACCAAATACAATAATCAACCAACAAACAAACACATATGGGTAGTTAGCTACCAAAATCAAGTAATTAGTAACCGATGTTAGTCCACTTGAGAAGAGTAACTAGATAGCTACTAGAAATGCATGTGCAACTAAGTTAGACAATAAAGATGTAACAGGACATAGCTAAATCACAGTGATGAAAAATCCTAGCATGATTTTTCCATCTTCAAAAAGTGCTTAGCAACACATGTGGGCATAGTTACATCGAGGACAAAGTTCATCTTTTGTAAACAAATATGAGTAAAATGATGTGCCTTATTACATGTAGGACTTGGATATCTTTTTTGTTATTTTCATCATTTGGATGTAGTTTGTGGAAATCATCTTTTTACATAAATGGATGCTGTCAGGATCATCTTAAGCACTTCAAAACTTCTACGTAATATAAATCGATGTTATATAGTATATCTTGATCCACTAGTTTAATTATTATATTATTATTCATATATATGACTCTTAGTACCTTCTCTATATATGTATGTTTTTTAAAGATTTAATGATAGTAGTTATGTCATCATATAAAGAGTTATGTAAAAATATTTGACATTGTTTAAAAACTATTTGGCAATGTGCCTAGTATGACAATACCCATTAGATGTAAATTTAACAATACTATAGGATGCGGTTAAATGATATGCATCGGGTAAATATGAGTGTGACATTGCTCCTCCTACGAAGCCAGATGCATAACTCAAGCAATATAGTAACAACGACCAAAAAATAAATAAATAAATAAATAAGGGAAGCCCGATGCATAACTCAAGCGTTATACTAGTTAAATTTTTGCACAAGCTCCGCATGAAATCTAGCCTCGCTACCTAATATGGATTTACTCTTTAAGGTTAGTGATATCTCACATGCAAATACAAATTTGCGGAAGACAACATGGAAGAAATAGGTACAAAAAGCGGTAGAAAAAACTGCTTGTATGTTTATTTAAGCACAAGACAAAAATGATGCCTAGAATGATTAAGCAAATATGTTCAATAAGGATGACTCGAGATAACCATACCCAAGATTGCACGAGCTCCATTTTTCCTGGAAAAGCTGTGGGATTTCAGTAAATAGGTCACAATATCATTGATTTCGATTGAAACTTATGATTAGTTCTAAATAGAGAAAACCATGATACCATGATCAAAGATTAAGCTACCGCTACTATCATACCTTCATCTCGATAAAAGTTGACTCGATCCGATCAATGCCCTCCTTATTCCTACTAATTCTTCTGCTAAATTAAAACTGACGATAAGTTTTCTGCAGATAGACATAATCAAGGCATAAAATTAGCTCTAACTCAACTAAGAAATTGAAGATTTAATACACATAAATGGCTACCTAATTATAATAAAAACATGGGAAATCAAGTCGTAGACCCAATTAATGTTCTATTTCATAATGCAAGTGAAAACAACATTTAAAAGATGAATTCAACCACCTAGGGCATTAAACAATGCTGGACAGAATACACTAACCACAGTAGTAGGTTAGTAAATACCAATTTTCAATCAATCTTGATATTTAACTTCATGGAGTTTTTCTTTTTTAAATAATTTCACTTGTAAGTGAAATGAACTTTTTACACCCATTATTACCTATAACATAGCTCATCTAAGGTATGAGAGAACAATAATGAACATAAAAGGAAGAAAAATGTTTACGAATCTTCTTAATTTCCATAAATTTGGATCCTTGCGCCAAGGTCCATAACCAAGAAGCATTGGTACTCTCGGTCAAGTAGCATAGCACATTAAATATAACAAAACCATAAATCATGCTTCTTATAAAAAACAATGGTACCATCGGACGGTATCTCTTTTTCTAGTTTGTAATTCATTTCAATTTTCCCGATCGCCATGTTCAAAACCATGTTGAACCAACAGCATGATCTACTTCTTCAGGCCATACCATTCCTAAGCTCAACCTTACCTAGAACATAGACAAATAAAAAACTCATGGATAAGTCCATTGTTTTCAAAAATAAAACCCTGAATATGCAAAAGAAGAGCTTATCTTATGTAAAAGAGCAAAAGAAATATATTTTTGCATGTTTGTCTTTTCTTTACCGGATTCGGAATAAAAACTCTATAAGAGGAAAACCAATGGTCACCATACTAAATATATTTTATTAGAGAGACCATCAAAGCCTCCAAAATCTTCAAAGTGCAGATTGAGTTCCTGCATCAATCCTCACATATATGAGAAAAGGAAAAAGATAAGAAGCAAATTATCAGAATCAAACACAAGATAACTTCATGAAACATATGAACAGAAACTAGTTGCTTTAATTATAAATAAGCAAAATCATTGATATCAACAAGATATTTCTTATCATCGCCCTTAAGTGCAATATACATGACAACCCAATCATGCCTAATGTGAGCACATTAAATTAGCTTCTTTAAAATAACAAAAGGAACTGCCACTGGATCAATTTCCCATATATTTCTTTCGTCATTGTACCATGTCCGAGTCATGACTCTCTCTCGATCCGAAAGGATACGCTCCTACAATAAAAACCATACAAGGAAAGTTGAACACCCTAGAAACCTAGTTTCACCAAATAAGAGAGACTAAGCAGCATGATCATATGTTACGTACGGCAATTCTAAAATGACTTGGGGTGCAATTTTCAGAGCCAAGCCAAACAACTCTTGATAAAGGGCACAGTGAACTATAATGGAAAAAGATTATAGTAAGCCCTTGATGGATGAACCCAAACGAAATGCAAATAATCTCTCACATAATTTCAAAATCCATCACTACTAACGCGTGTAACAAATAATATTGCAAAAACTGTAAAACTAGAATAGAATTAAGCACTTCCAAAACAGTAGGAAGATTGGTTCCATTAACACCACACCTATTAAATTCAGTAAAATTTCTACAAGAAAACAAAGTTCAAGCAAATTAGTAAATGTAATTAATTTGAGCATGAGGTACCTTAACAATTGGTCTGTGGAATCATCCAGCAATTGGATTATGAACTCGTCCGGCTGCCATGCCAATCCACAAACAAACTTCAATTGATCGATTTTATACACCTTCAAATCCAAATCGAACTCCCATTCACTTAATTTTATTATCATAATAAAAACCCGAATTCTAATTTCTCTTACCTCTTTCTCATTGAACATGGGGATCCGGAAAAAGCACCATAGGATAGATGGAAATCCCAATCAAATTAACACCCTCCCAAACCATACATACGATGATACATTAAGGAAAACCTACAAAGTTACCTACATTGACACCATCGGAGAGCCAGATAGCCGGACCATCAACGAAAACACCCATACTGAGATTGAACCCATGCCTTTGGATCCCAAAACATTGGAGAAAATCAAGATCGAAGCAGCACCATGGATTCCAATGCCCACATCTTCATCTCCTCCTAAATTATTCGAATCCTATAAAGGAGAAAACTCTGTGATCCATCAACACCATCGACGAATTAAGGTTTTGGATAGAGGGAAAAGGAGGATTAGGAGAGATCGATGGTGCAAACCAGAGCGGATGCGCTATGCTGATGCCGCCGATGCCTCTAACCAAATGGCGAAGATTGGGAAAGGTTTTGGAGAGACGGGCACAAAGAGAGGACGGTGGAATTAGGGTGTGAGGGAGGGCGGTGGAATCAGGGTGTGAGAGAGAAAGAGAAAGAGAAAGAGATAGAGAGAGAAAGAGAGAGAGAGAGAGAGTTTTTTTATTATTTTTTAAAATAAAATTAATATAGAGGGTTTAACA